>NW_020538338.1:0-9925 GCF_003426905.1 Ctenocephalides felis
ATTACTTAATAGTAGACAAAATTATTATAGAATTTATAAAGTCTCCATGTGCAAAATATTTTATGGTTTGCAAATTATTATTAAATTTATAAAGATATGCATCCTTTGTGTTGCGCTCTATGTAAAATATTTATAAACAATGATTTAAACTAATTAAGTTAAGTTTTCTTCAAAAACACGATTTTTCTCATTCCCATATATCAAAAAGATATGTGCATGATAAAAATATCGGAAAAGCTTTCTGACTCGCTGAAAAGATTATATTACACAGAAGAAATTTTTAATTGCTTTTTATTAACAACTCATAAATCTTTGTCTTTGTTATTCTTTGCTCTAAAAATTACATAATGAATAATGATGATAGTACTGATACAATATGAAAAGACTAGATTTTAATAACATCATTCACGTTTTGTAGAATTTCATCACAATCTCTTCTTCTATCCAGGTTCCTATGACATCGATAAAGAATATAAGCAATTTTGGTTAAAGATCAATCGTGTTGTCATATTTCATTCTTGTGCCTCTGGTGAATCGAGGTCGGTCTCAAAACGTTTTTCCCTCACGGACTTATTTTCTGGAGTATAGTATCCATAATGTATACACACAAAATATATAATAACCTTCTACTAAAAGCTCGGTCCATTCAAAAGGTCTGCATACGTGATGCGATTTTGAAAGTGTCAAAAACATATGATGCTGGATTTAGTTTTTTGTATTTATTGAACTAGCCTGAGTAACTATACCAAATACAGCAATAATAAATATATAACTAAATGTAATTTCACATGTGATATTAAAGGTAAATTATGCTTCATTGTCTTGGAGAACTTACGAGATAAAATTTGGTATTTTAATTAATATCTACATTATAGTTGTGATGTAATAAAAATGCAGTTATTGTTTTTTTAAACACATCATTAATATTGAAGTAATTATCTGAATTTAACACATATTGAGTAGCTGCGTCTTGCAGACATGGTCGCGAGTATAAGCCACCGCTATGGCAACCTGATATCGTGCAGCAGCGATGTCCATTTTCACTTAAAATATCGTCAAAAATATGTTTCCATGCGCTGTGAAACGACAATGGGAAATTTCTCACACTATTCTTTCTGAATCGAGTTGGAGTTTAACTCAGCTTACGGACCTGCCTAGGAGGTCTTATTATTTTTATTGAAGAGTCAAGTTAAAACATATATGTAGAGTGCAATTTGTTTTAATTTAAATAGAAAGCAAGATTCAACGTGTGCATGGCGATTTTGGCAGAAGTTTGAGCCAGGAACAAACTTATAATTCATAAAATGTAAGTCAAAAGAGGTAGTGCGACATATGGGAAAAAGACGAAGAATTTTGAGACCTTTATAACGATGTATAATACTTTATACGTTTTCTTTACAGAAATATCTTTACAGAGGACTGTTGCTCGAACCTAATCGCACTTTGCATTTCAAGAAGTGATTAATCACACAGATTGCTCTCTACTAGCTAAACCGTAAAAGATACGAAAAAACTTTGTTAGTACGAAAGATGCAGAATAAAATTACGAATAAAATGATATATCAATAGTTAAGTGTGTTCATATAATTTTCTCGAGATTTCCCAGTTTTCCTTAAATTTTTCGATTGCAACTTGCTTGTAGGCCACACTGTGCGGAACTCGAAGTTGCGATATATGGCAACGGTAGGTTTAATATTTTCTTATAAATCCCTAAAAGAAAACTATGAGCTGTAAGATGCATTATCGAACAAAAGACTCAATTTTACCAATGCAATACCAAACGTGATTTCTATATCGCAAAAATAATATATTTTGGGTCACCCTCTCATCCGATTTTGATCCTACAAAATCTCGTGGATAGATATAATTGTATGAATTTATTGTATTGTTCCATCACAGCCTCTGTTTGCCATATAGCAATATATCCTTCAGATTCGGCGTATGCCTGTTTATGTTTACACCATTATATAGCCGTGTTTTTATGACGGTACGCACTGGAAATTCCTCAAAACGTAACAACAGAGATGATTCTGAATAATGAGAACATATTTCTGTACTGGTACGTGGATTATAAGTTCCGGAATGTACATATTTTTCATAATGTTATTATGACTAACTCGATTTAAGGATGCAATTTATTTGAAAAAATGTGGGTCAAACTTTTTTGTATACATGAAAGAAAAACTATGTTAATTATGAAACATAAAAGAAAAGCTATGTTTTATGGTTACTATATAATACTTTATTTTAAAGTAAATGAAAAAACAGGATAAAAACTTTTCAAAGTTTTCGTTGGGTAACCACCCGCACTAAAATTCATCGGAATCCAGAAGCAAATACTCATTTGAGGAAATATCATTCATTTTCGTTTATTTATTGCAAATATTCAACACTCGTTTTGATCTATTCTGAAGATATATGTGGATATTACTCGGCATTATGCAAACTAACAAACAACAAACGCGAATTCCCATTCGAGTATTGAATTATTTTATTGAAAAGAAGCATACGGTTGTCGGCGAGCTTTCATGGAAGCAAAAAAGAAAATGTTGAATGGTAAGGGAAAAAGGTATAGAAAAATCGAGTGATGGTGCGAAAATTTTATTTATGACTTATTGATAGATATTGCATCAGCACGTTATTCATTTTTTATATTTGTTCGTTTTAGGACTTCATAAAAATGTTTCACTTTGGATGATCACCAACAGCAATTTTATACCAGACAAATAATATAAAAGAAAGATATAAATATTTAATGATTAATTAAATAAAAAAATGAAATTTATGATCGAATAAAAAATGATATAAAAATATTCTACGTTTTTAGGTTGAGTAACGCTTTGGGGAGCTTTTTTATTTCCGTAATAGTAAATTAAATATTTTTCAAGTCTTTTGTCAAATTTTCATATAATTTTGTTATTTACAACAATCAGAAGTATCATAAACGTTCTATAAACGATGTAATACTTTAACCTAGTGTTATCAGAAGGCAACTCAGTGGCTATCTATTCTATTTATGATGGGATTATTATTACATATTTCTGGTAATAATGTAATATATAACGCAACAATGCTCTGAAAAATTATTTTTACTTGAAATCATGTTTAGATCTAAATTTTTGAGAGAAAACAGAAATCAGTTACTTAATATCAAGATGTCCGAGATGAAAATATAATCGGGAACATTTGTAATCGCAAGAATATCATATTATATTCCTGCAATTGATATATTTCATAATTTTTAATGTATTTAATGTATTCTTCAACAAAACATCAATTTGAGCTATAAAAATACCTGATTTGCATATTCAATTGCATATTGCTAAGGCATAAAATGAAAATATAAATAGAATGAGAAAGTGAACTACCTACGACATATCAGAATTATATTGAAAATATAAAAATTTACATGTATTTCCTGCCACGCAATTCATTTCGATATTGGGAAGCATTTGACTGGGAGAATTCCCAGTCTTGGAAACCATTTTTCCAAACTTCGAATGAAGTTATTTTTGCTGTATGTGTTCATGTAAATGTCAATAAATGTCAAATATTATTTTCAGCTATTTCCTAAAGTAATTTATTATTTATTTTCAAGTACATTGCGAAGGATGGATTCAGCCTTTGCAAAAAAAATATCTTCAGAACAATTCTCTTCAATTTAGATGATGTGTTACAATCATGTGAGTCGAAACCGTACTTCCGCCGTACTTTTTATTTGTATATATGGTTCTTCGCGTTTTACGATCTCATGTGAATAAATAAATCTAGCACTAGATATATCACGGAAGCTACATACATTGCAATCAATATAAAAACCTCGCTATCGCTTACCAATTCCATTGAAAGAACAAACGACCAGAACAGGTTGATTTTTCCTTTGCAAGCTGAATGAAATGGAATAGCCATTGAATTATATATATTTTATTGACAATTACCAAAAGCTGTTAAAGCTTTTTCTGATGTAACGATTCGATTTTTCTTATGATACACATGGTAAATCAATTACTATATAATATAGAGTCTAATCACTATATAATGGCCTTATCATGATAATTAGGTTTTGATGATCCCATGCCCAAATGATTCCTTTCAGAGAATATCCTCTCCTTTGTGCTAACAATAATACAGTCTCTAATGCATAATTTATTCATTCCAATAGCAAATTGAATACCGCTGAGAATAAATTTCTTTCTTATACATCGCGGTTCATTTTTTTTCGCGTTGGATCTGCGTTATTTAAGTTTTATTCTTCTCCTCATCAATGGACTTCAAATGAAAAAATATATATTTGCCTCGCTCTCGGCATGATGACTATTTTCATCATTTTTCTTTGATTCAAAGAAACGCCACTGGGATAAAAGTAATTACGATAGATCCTAATAAATACCTCAGAATTCCGTTCGCAGCTGAAACTATGGTTGGAATATTTTAAAATACCGTTTCTTCTGAATAAAAGTCGAGCAATTCATTACGCACAATTATGGTAATTACGGACATCACGGATGCCTTAAGAGTCGTTAACCTTATAATTAAATTTGTAATTCATACTAGAATTTTAGCGTATTTACCGAAGGTGATAGAATTTTAGCGTATTTAATGATCGTTTTTGAATGGTCTATATACAACATTCAAATCGTCATACAATGTTACTCATTAATGAATTGTATTAGTACAAAGGCTAAGTATACAGCCATTTCGCAGAGATGATAGAGTATGATTTGCTGTTAACTTGAGATTTTGATTTATTTTGAAATAACAAGAAGTTACATTTTTAATTACTTAGAGATTCCAACAATTTACTGGTAAGGCATATGAGTTCCATCAAATTTTACCTAATATTAAATTATGAAATTAACATACAGCATATTAAATCAAATTAATTTGCAATTGCACACAAACTATAACATTGCTAAATTTAAGACAAAAATTTATACGATAAATTAATGTATAAGTACATATATCTATAGTATATATCGTTACAGCCTGGTCCTTTTTTGGCTAGATTTAATCATGCCAACATTTCTCGACCTGATCCAACCAGGCTTATCAATCCATTGAACTACAACAAAATGCGCCACATTTCTGCAATTATTATCAGAATATATATCGCGACAATATGCTGAGCATGTTATAATTTATCATCGGACCCAATAACCACGAATAATATACAACAATCTTATGAATAAATCACAAAGTTATATAAATCTAATGGTGAGTGTCCCTGTGCAGAGCACGAACCAGCACCTGCCCTCCTCAATAAATTATCGAGAACAATGTCTTGTGCTGTGATACTTGCTTGGATATGCATTCGCGAAACTTTTATACAAGGGATAGCAGAGATAGTAGATAATTCAACAATTCCGCTAAAAAAGAGGATGGAATTTAATTTAAAAGCAGAAACAAAAGGGATAAACAATTGATCACTAAATGGAATGAGAAAGAACGAATCGCTGCTTCTATATAGTTTTCTCTCAAAGATGCACAATTTACTTTATTAAATTTCATTGTAACATTTATACTTAATTCTTAGTTTACAATAAAATATCATTATTTTATAATAATATTTAGATATAATTTTTTTTAAAAAAAGAAGGCTCCAAATATTCGATCATTAGAATGACTTCTAATATTTTTATGGTATGACAAGCAAATACAGCATGACAAAGTAACAAATTACAGTGAATAAAGTTATTCTTACATTTTTAATTAACTTTTTCTTCAAGAAACTTTAATTTCATTAATGCATTTCACTAATTTTTTCATGTGTATTAGAGTATATTTCAACAATTTTTCATTAACAAAATAATAAAAGGTTATTATGAAACTATACTGAGTATTAATTATAAATGTTACAATAAAATAAGTAAATTGTGCATCTATTAGAGAGAAGTATATAGAAACAGAGATTCGTTGTTTCTCATTCCATTTAGTGATCAATTGTTTTATTTCATGTCCAAATTTTAGAATTTAGTTTCTGAATTATTAGAATTTCTAGGTACTATAAATTTTAGAATATACATTAGTTAAATAATGTAACGGGCAGTCGAAATAAATTCAAAGGTGGTAAAAGCAAAAACAAAAAAGAATTAAAAAACTTAATAAATTAGAAAAAAATAGGCAAATAATTAAGATTTCTAATAATTTTTTTTTAGTATTTCAACAAAATGCAGTAAAGCAATATGACAAATTATGTAGTAGTAGGGCAATGTGACAAATTATACTGGCAAACGCTATTTTGATTAAATTTTTGAGGGTCATATTACTATTGAATAATGTGTTTTATTGATTCTGTATATACATTAAAATGTTTTTCGACCAAAATGCTTATCAATTCAAAATACAAAATTGTTACATATAATATGTAGTATAAGGAGACTAAAAAGGGACAAGGGTAATGTGTAAACAAAAATGTGTCGTATACAAATTGCATGCTCATATCACTAACAATTATTTTTGTTTAATCTAATATGTATAGTTTAATTTGATTAGTTTATAAGACTACCTGGATCAAATCTATTTTAGTTTAACAACAATAATATTAGGACCACCACTGAAAAATTACTACTAATGTCATATTTATATACAGTTGTAATTACTTAATGAAATAAAAAAATATTACTAACAATAAGATAGAAGCAAAAAAAAATCAAAAATTCGGTGTAGCACAGTTGTAAATCTAATCATAAAGCATCTAATTTGATAAAGAAGAGCTTAAAAGTCAATAAAGGTATCTTATTGGAGGAACCTTCCCCAAGCCATGGAAAATCAGTTCATAGTCTCATAAAATAAATAAATATTCTGAGTATAAAAAATAAAGAAATATATAAAATTATAACAATAAAGAAAATTATATATTGCAATATATCAAAGCAAAACTTAATTTTTTAAGTTCACATCACATCCCACATTTCTTGGAATCGAAAAACATATGCAAATCAAAAATTCTGATGTATAACAATGAATAATGTGTACATAAATTTTTTTTGATTCTTTTTTCTGGTATGACACTAAAAGGATAACCCTCGAGTATATACGAGAATCTCGAGTAATACGCAAACATTTCCGAAAGATATATTAAGTTGTAGCAATCCTCTCAATGAAAGGAAAAACAAAATGAAAAAAGGCGTCGCAAGGACAACGATCGCGGAGAGAGATTTATTCCTTTGTAGACTTGATATATGTTTCGCATTTAATGCAAGCATATAAAAGAGATGCCGACTTCTACAATGCAAAGATTATTCTGGTGTAGTGCAACATTGCAGTATTCTTGAGCGATGATAAAAAACCTGAGGATAAATGTGTATTTGTAATTATTTGCTACTATTTGAAAGATCATCATTCATCAGTTTATAAATTTTTCATGAATTATATTGCAAGTTCAAATTATTAAAATTTTCAGAATTCCTGCACTGGATCGTGTTTCTAACTACATTCTGAAATAGATTGCAAACGTGTTACTTAATCATTTCTGAAATTAATATTCGATTTCTCATCGGCGATTTAGAATGTTTTCATATCGTTATCAAGCATATTTTAGACTCTAAAAAATTAATAAAAAAATCATAAAAAGATTTTTTGTAAAGTAAATAATAAGAATTTGTTCCTAAGGAAATAACAATCAATCTCGGTTAAAATTACTTACTAAAATATATATACTTAATAACATCTGACAAAATTTTATTTTGTACTGAGATTTATTGAGTTTTAATAACTTTTATTACATACTGACAAAAATTATTTAAATTGTTATTATTACTTATTGTTGAAATAAAAAAAATAAAAGAAAGTTTAGGACAAGCAGTATATCATTTAGACAAAATTGCCATAATTTATATCAAGCAATAGATACAATAAATATTTCTCAATCTGAAACCCTAAAAAAGATAATTAGTCGTACAAGTTTCTGATTTATTATTGAACACCCTTCTGTGTTCGAAACAACATAAACTGACGCCATAAATTCGAAACACTTTGCGAAACTTTATAGCTTTTACGTGTCGCATCTAAATTTCCCTTATTGGAAAGATAAGAAGCTGTTATTAGGATGCGAACAATCTTATAATAGCAATAACATAAAAATCATTAATGGCTCCTGAACAATATTGTGAATCCTATAGAGGCAATTTCATATAGTATTACGCTATAGAAACAATTTCAATATAGTATTACGCTATAGAAACTTAGAGCCTATTGTAAGAAACAGCATTCCTTTGCCGAAGTCGCAATAGAGAAGGCACGCTAACAATGCCAATGATGCAATGAAGAGCATTATTCCTTACCTTGTATAATATTAAACAAGTTAGTTTTCTCGCAACTTGCGGCAACTATTTATTTGAAATATTTTTATTGGAAGTTTAAAAATAGTTTCATATTCTAGTCATTGTTTCTTCGAAAACAATGTTCATATTACATTTTGCGTATAGAGTAGAGTAGTCATATCAAATTTATAACATTCATATCATGAGTAATATTGATGAATCATAAAATATAAAAAAATGCTTTATAAATACTTCTTTGATCTGACACATTTTCATGCATGAAAATGGTTATATAACGCGTTTTCTGCCCAAAGGCACGTCCTGAAACAGACTGCTCAACTAAATTCTAAAACAAACTAGTTGGTTTGGTATTTAGCCTTGAGGCAAATTACATGAACTTCCCGATATGTGTAAATAATCGACTTAATCAAAAAAAAAAGTGTAAATAATATACTTCATCAATCCTACTTTAAAAATACGATAATAATTTAGCAAAGTTTGACGAATTTTTAAAATTAAACTACTTGTTGTAAGGCCGTAATATTACAGTAAGTTCTATAAGACCATAATGTATATCGCCAAAAAAAGTTCCATGAAAAACGGCTTAAATTTTTTTTTTAACAGTTAATTACAAGAAAACGGCTCGGTAGATTTTCATCTAAAATAATCAGCATCATTCCCAAATGATCTTTCGAACAGTTTTTTGATTTTTCAAAATCGGTTCGGTAGGATAAGCTTAAATGTGGACGAAAATTAACACTTTTTTTCAACAGTTAATTACAAGAAAACGGCGGCTCGGTAGATTTTCACCGAAAATTAATCAGCATCATTACCAAATGATATCTTTCGAACAGTTTTTGATTTTTCAAAATCGGTTCGGTAGGATGAGCTTAAATGTGGACGAAAATTTAACACTTTTTTTCAACAGTTAATTACAAGAAAACGGCTCGATAGATTTTCACCGAAAATTAATCAGCATCATTCCCAAATGATATCTTTCGAACAGTTTTTGATTTTTCAAAATCGGTTCGGTAGGATAAGCTTAAATGCGGACGAAAATTTAACATTTTTTCAACAGTTAATTACAAGAAAACGGCTCGGTAGATTTCACCGAAAATTAATCAGCATCATTCCCAAATGATATCTTTCGAACAGTTTTTGATTTTTCAAAATCGGTTCGGTAGGATGAGCTTAAATGTGGAAAAAATTTAACACTTTTTTTCAACAGTTAATTACAAGAAAACGGCTCGGTAGATTTTCACCGAAAATTAATCAGCATCATTCCCAAATGATATCTTTCGAACAGTTTTTGATTTTTCAAAATCGGTTCGGTAGGATGAGCTTAAATGTGGACGAAAATTTAACACTTTTTTTCAACAGTTAATACAAGAAAACGGCTCGGTAGATTTTCACCGAAATTAATCAGCATCATTCCCAAATGATATCTTTCGAACAGTTTTTGATTTTTCAAAATCGGTTCGGTAGGATGAGCTTAAATGTGGACGAAAAATTTAACACTTTTTTTCAACATTAATTACAAAGAAAACGGCTCGGTAGATTTTCACCTAAAATTAATCAGCATCATTCCCAACTGATATCTTTCGAACAGTTTTTGATTTTTTAAAACGGTTCGGTAGGATGAGCTTAAATGTGGACAAAAATTT
>NW_020538339.1:0-40662 GCF_003426905.1 Ctenocephalides felis
ATATAATACCTATAAATATTTTCATGTAACCGTTTTATTCCGAATTGAGATATATCATAAAGAACAAATAACGCACGGCCATTTTATTATTTATTAGATGTATTAATGAGCAAAAATATAACCATAGCAGTTATTAGAATATTTTACTGACATCATGCGATATAAATATAATATTGATTTTATTTTAAATATTATTTTAGTTAATATTTAATGAAAATTAAACATATTATTGTAAGATTTTTAGATAATACTTGCTTTGTTGAATTATCACCGCCGACAATCGCTCTTTTGGATTCAACGCTCCACTGGACAATGCAGAAAATATTTAAATGTGTATCACCTACAACCAATTCCATATAAGAGTAATTCTATTCCGAATTGAGGTATCTTAATGAATACATAACACATGGCCATTTGATTATTCCGAGGCGTATTAAGAGCGACATTACTTAAGAACATCGCCGTTATGCATAGTTGCTACCTGTTCTCGTGCGAGTGCTTTCATAAGACATTATGTTTGCATTACATCAGCGTTGACCCAAATTATATACACAGCCCATGAATATGTTCTACTGTTTCAGTTGTAGTACCTAGTCTCTTGAATTATATAACGATATTCGTAAATGTACCCGTAATCGCCGAAAATTCACCGAGGCGACACAAAATATGCTTCTGGGTGAGGATCTAGCCAACGTACATTGCAGTGATGCTGTCTATATTTTAGATAAAAGTATAAGTTGTAGTTATAATATTCCGAAAGGATGATCAAATATTTCATGCACTAGAATATAACTTAATTCTTTTCATGACTACACCAGCATACACAGCACGTCATGCGGATCTCGACCATGGACGACCATGGATATTCATTTTTATAAGCGATTTAATTCAAGTTCAAATATGTTTTATTCCACTAATTGTTATTAAATTATATCAGTGATTACTACGTAACGTACTTTAACACAAAATAAAGCAAATGTACGTGCTTCATTTTATATTCACTTTCAAATATTAATCTTCATCAATATTATTTATATAGTGTTACTCATTTTTATATCGATAAATATTTGGTATTTGGACTCAGACAAAAAATTATGGTTTTAAATATTTATACAATGCCATATGGAATTTTTTGCATATTATAAAATGTAAATTTGCACCTATGTTATAAATTATAAAACTCATGTTGATGTTGTTTTTTACCAAAGATGTGCGTAGATAATAAATTATTTTCAATATCAATAAGTTTGGTATCTGGATGTCTAACAAGGCATATTTTCAACGGTTTGTTAGAAAAAATCTTCACGTATATGCTTGATATTTGATGACATTTTTGAATATTATTTAAGCCATAATATTGTTTTTTCGAAAAACAAATTTGATTTGATATTGGGTTAGTATTGAAAAAAATTGGTGAAATATTTTTCAAGAAACTTTTAGTTTAAAAATTTTAGATCATATTTTCCGAAAATTGAGTGACTTATGTATGACATTATAAGCAATCGAGTAACTTTATAAATGATACAATTTTTTTTATAAAATTTTGTTTAGTATATTTTTATATTCTATTAGATAATCATCAATGTCATAATATAATTAGTTTAATGTTTTTCAATAATGTGAAATTGCATCAATGGCATTTCAAAAACATAAAATTCAATTCCACTACGAATTAAATCGTACAAGTACGCCATCAAATTAAGTATTCCGATCGTCCCTTATCAAATTGCTTTTGTCAATAGCAGAATTCCTCCCAAACAATTTAAAAAAATCAAATAACCATTAAAATAGTTGTAATCGAGCTACGACTTCACAAAATCTAAAATGTTTGATCAGTACAAACGTGCAATGCATTTCGATCCGCATTTGACTCGGCTTGTAGTTTTATTATCTTTTGTTGCGCTACAACAAGATTCTACATGTAATGTTGAGTATAAAGCTCGCATACATGCCAATGGAAAAAGCACGTCGCAAGCTGGCTTGTAAAAGCTCGTGTTATTGTCATTTCGCAGCCACTCGCCGATATGACATGGAAACGGATTGAAAAATGCTTCACTGGACAAGGAATTATCTGTGGTGGATATTGAAATTGTTATAACTAACGGACAGAATTCTTGTGAAATAAAAAAATATTTTGGTTTTAATTTTTTTTTCGGATAAAAGATGGTGTACAAAAACTGTCGAAATGATTGTACAAGAACCATAATCGACCATTTTGCAGACTAATTTTTGTTCGCACAAATTTCGACCAATGCGATGGAAATAAATACTAAAAAAAATCTTTTGCTGTTTCTGACAATAAGAAAGTTACCTGTGCCAGAACAAAATTATTGCAATATATAAATAACAAATCTGGTTTTAAAAAAAGTATTTGTTAAAGGTCCTTATTTTTCTGGACGAACGCTTCCAAAGACTCTGAAAAGTGCCAGTAGAAAGCAACATTGACACCTTATGAACCTACAATAAACCAAGACCAAGATATACGATTTCATTAGAACAGAAATTCTTTTGTTTTTTAACGATGCAAACAAAACAAATTAAGTGATTTAGTTTTTTTTTAATTAAGTGATAAATAGTTTGATCAAATATAACATCCAGTTGTGTTCTCGAAAATGCTATCAGTAACCAAAAATATTCTACAAAGATACTAATAAATATTTATTTTTTTGCGCCAAAGTTTGACAAAAATGCTGAGTTTACCAAGATGCTAAACGAATAGAATATAGCAGAACAATACCGAGGTTCATTCCAAATGCAGATTATGTGGCAATACTTTCAAACAACCTGCTGATTCTCTTGAAATTTTCCGTTCGACTGTCTTTGCAAATTATATCTTTGATTATCTTTTGTAATTTTCATATTATTAATTCTATAGTTACTGCAATAAGCAATATGATATTTGTTAATAAACGTAAATATTATTATTGTCTTTTAATGAAATAAAAACATTTATTGTCGACTATTAATAACACATTATAATAGTACTTGACTAGCAGCTATATCAATTATTAATGCTTTAACGATGTCGATTCTAGATATTGATCAAGTATGTGATATTTTTCGGTAAAAAACCACTACGTTTCGCTGGTTGATCGCCTCATGCATTACTGGCAATCGATTTGGCTCGGAGACACAGACTTCGACATAGACATCGAAAACATCTAAAATCATATTGGAATATATAAAGATTCGTGTCGTACTCTGTATTCGATGTGATAGGGTAATGACATAGCATGTAGACAGACATACAAAATAGAATTGATATGAAACTGATATTTATATTATGAAATGAAAAATAGATGCAAAGAGCAGTATACTATGGATTAAATTATGAATTTCTTTAAATTTTATAATTTGTGATAAATAAATCAATATTTTTTAAATATTGCTATGCAAAGTTCATATTTTATGAATTTTTCAAAACTATTATCAAATTCGATTAGACTTTATAGTTTATAAAACTAGCAATATGAGCGTTTCTGTAGAAGTATCATAATACGGTGGAGAGCCACATACGACGATCAGATGAGAATCTTGTGGTGGCATTATACTTAAAGCTTCACTTAGAAAAATGTCAACAAATTTATATTTTTTTTTAGAATATGATATCCATGTACCTGTGTCGACTTCAGTTTATATCTGAAAAAAATGTTTAGTTCTAATTGATAAATTGTTTAATACCACAAATAAATTGAAATCAGAATTACAATTTTCATTATTTGCAATTCATTTAAAATTATTGTAGGAACTCCATAACACTGCAAAATTACTCATTAACCAAATGATAATGTTATTGCGGAATTATATTACATGCCTCGCATTTGAAATTGTGTTTTGACCAGATTACAAATTGTCTATTTACCACATTATGATACGTCTATTTACCACATTACAATATGTTTATTTACTAGTGTAGAATTTGAACAAATTATTTCTTAAAACTTTAAAATTCACTTTCCTATCATGTGATCTAGGTATATATATATACCTAGTGGTATATGGTGCCTTAAGACAACTCTCATTATTCATATTGTATAGACAAAATATAAGATCTTATAAATTGGACAACGACATTTGTATATGATTACAGAAAAGTAAATAAATAAAACTTAATCAATTCGGTTTAAAATAAAGGACGTTGTTTAATATTTATAAACATTATATAAACTGAATTGCAAAGTTAAATTTATATTCGAAGCATATATGTGAGCTTTAGAACTTTAGCTAAAGTTAAAATTCAAATGTCAATACAAAATGTCTATTTACCACATTACAATATGTCTATTTACTAGTGAAGAATTTGAACAAGTAATAACTTAAAATTTAAAAATTTACCTTCCTGAAATGTGATATCTTAATATGTAAGTCTTGATATCTTCAATGTGAAAATCTCGTATATAGTTCAGATAGAATCAAAATATTCTAGCAGTTTGTATATTAACAAATATATTTGAATAATGTCGTGTTCTATTAAATGTAAATTTTTTGTGCTTTGATAAGTTACAAGTTTGTTTGAATTTTCAACACATGTCTACAATAAACATATTTAATAACACAGACACACGTTCCATGTTAATGTCTATTATAACTGGTTCATATACTAAACTTCTTCCAATAATTTATTAATTATGAAGGAAGAAATTTATGTTTCTTCATATATTTTGTTATAATATAGTATATTGTCAAAACTGTAACAATTGTATTATCGTACAGAATATTTCAAGAAAATTCTATGCCAAATACGGATTTTCTACATTTTTGCTTTGAGATATTTGTTCTGTAAATGCAAGTGCTGATAGTGAATTGTTGCATTTGGAATTCCACAAAATGCATCCAGTCTTTCGCACGTCATTGGCACGCGCTGCCGTTATTTGTCACGCTGTCTTTACCCAAAGTGCAAAATCTTGATAGAATCTTAAAGCCGGCGATATTTCACGGCTGCTTCAATTTTTTAATAAAAAATCACAGGAAATTTTTGTTTACGGATTTCGCAAAGATAATATGATGAAACATGGGCAATTATTTGTTGTTTACTTATGGATATGTTCATAATCTCTTCGATGTTTTGATGGATTGTAAACTTTTTAAGGGAATCATGAAATATGTTATGTAATTAACCAAATTAAAGTAGAATATTTTATGTATATGATTCCCGTCATGGATTTATTTTCACCGATTTTTTTTTTGCAGGTCTGGCGCATTATGATGACATCAATTCAAACATTAGTGCTTTACCATATTTTGAATTCAACGTCCCACGAAACGTGACCACTGCAGTTGGCCAAACGGCATTTCTTCATTGCAGAGTCGAGCAGCTGGGCGACAAAGACGTGAGTTTTAAATTAAAATTCTATTCGAAATCTTTTTATTCTTATATGTTTATGAATTATGATAAAATGTTTTAATTTGAAGTTGAGGCATATGCAAGTTGTGTACATGGGTTGTACAGACTAACGCTTAAAGTGGTGAACGATTATGAAGGCCACTTACTTGTGCTTTAATAATTGCAATATCGCAGGACTATATCGTAATAAATTTATTCAATGCTTAATATTTATGCTGTTGCATATCTTAAATTTCTGCAACGCATCTACATAAATTGTCGTAATTTTTGTGAAAGTAATAACTTGGCCTTGGCATATTATTTGTATTTTTATGACAGTTTGACATAACATATATTATATATATGAATATAAATATTAGTTTATTCTCAAATGTTGGAAGTATCAACGTATTCTGATTAATATAATCACGAACACTAATACAAAATTCTGAATTATATAATTTCAATATGATACATATATTTGATCTTTAATTAAATATTTTGAAAACATCAGTACTTTATAAATTTATATTAAATTAAGACCTTTTTAGTGGCATATAGACTACCTATTATGTATGTACAATTTTATTATAATAAAAAATACACCTTCGATTTTTTAAACCGATACGAAAGATTTTACGTGAAGCTACTGGCTGTAATGTCAATATCAGTGATTCCCAACCTTTCATTGGCCACTCCCTGCTTAAGATTTCTGAAATTGTCATGCCCCCCATACAATTTTTTTCACTTCTAAATATTGTTTTGTTCCTGAAAAAATGTCAATGATAAGTTTTAAGAAGAAATCGCCATTAGTTTGTTATGAAACCATCATAAGCAAAATTTTCTAAGTTAGTAATAAAAACAGAAATTTTAAATTAATTTTAATACAGATTTTTGTATATTTATTGAATGCGATGCTGAGTGAGAATGATGAATTACTGAGCTTCTAATTCAAGTCTTTGCGTTGTGCTATTTCAAGTCCATTTCCTTTCTTTTTATTAGTAAAATATAGAAATCTCATGTACATTTGGCTACATTCGGACATTTGGTTTCAGTTTCTTTATAAATCTACTCTTGACTCTACGTAGCCAGAATAAAATGCCAATTGCGGTTACGAGGAATGAAATAATATTTAATTTTTTTTTGTTAAATCAAACTTACCATTTATTTATTTCAAAACCGAAATGAAAACTTGAAGTTATAAGGTTGACATTTAAGTAAGTAATCAATTGAATTCATTATATTAGGCACATAGTGCATATATCACTAGTATTATAAAATATACATAAATTAGTGTTTATTATTTTTCATAAATGCACAATCTTTTGTTATTCTCTCACATATGACTGAAATTCCACAAAAATCCATTCCGCCTTATGAGCCTCAATATATTTTCACAAAAAAAGTATTCTTTCTCCTTTGGAATGCGCGTGCCTTAAATTTTCGAGAAAAGATTTGTTGAAAAAACAACGAATTAGCCTCTCTGAGATTTATGCGTATAGATTCCATGAATTCATTCCCTTAAGTATTAATAGCTTAACCAACAACGCGCGCGTGAAGTAAGAATAAATCAGTCTAATTAAAACCGAGGAAATCTGCGGAAAAAGAGCGCGAACACTTAGCTATACCGTTTTTAATTCTCAGAAAGACTGGCCAGTTTTTCTTTACTGGAGCGCGTTTTAAAATTAATTGTTTTTGTTTTTATTGTTGCCGCCAGTAGTGCGGCCGTTGAAGGTGAAATATGACCAGAGGTTGTCCGAATGCGGAAAGAAACGAATGAAAAAAAAAAAACAATATCAGAAGCTCTTAAGAATGCGAAACATTAGAATAGGAAATGGCTAACCATAAATTTCTGGGTTTGGACATATGGAAGGACTTTTTAGTAATTGTGTATCTCTGGGGAGTCGATATTTCTAACTTTCTTGTTAGCAAAACTTGGAGTTAGAGATAAGATATAAAAGGATGTTACTATCATTAATGTCAATTAGTTGAGCACTTAGATTTGTCGTTTGAAATTGTGAGCTAAAAATAGAACGGTTCGGACACCAATCGATTTTGTTCGGAGAATTGAAAACTTGATAGCCAGTTAAGATCTCCGAAGGTTGATATATTATTACATGTGTGTTACAAAAATTGATCCTACAAAATAATCAAATATTTCTAGATTTTATTTTTAGCTATTATTTTTTAATTAATTTATAAGTAATTATAAATAATAAATTATCGTAGGATCGTTAATCGCGAAAAAATCGAAATTCAAAATTTTTTGTATCTGTACGCTTTAAAGCTCTCATTTAAAAGCAGAGCCAAACATTTTCGAGCATCTTAAAAAAATGGTTGTATGTGTTTGTGTGTGTGAGAGAGAGAGAGAGAGTAAGTACAATTTGATTAATTTGCAATTAAATCTTGTTCGAAGGCGCAAACTATTTTAAGTTTTTATACAAATATAGATATAATTGTTTTCACGTTTTTATTAATTGAATTGTAGTGTATTTAATTGTTACGTATTTGCTATTATAAACCTTTCTATAAATATCCCATTGAACTGTTTGGAGATAAATTTCGTGTGAATGTCAACTTTGGATTTGTGAGCTTATGATGAAACACAAGCGAAGCTTTAAGTTTGAGTCACAAACTTTACGTATCTTTCATAACTTTGCACGAATCCATCGGCTATAAACTTTATACATCCAATCTGATATCAAGTGATGTTTGAACTGATTTGATTGAATTTCGCTCTCCGAATATTAATACTTTGACAAAACTATATATATGTATATATATATATATATATATATATATATTTCAATTTATTTCATGAAAACCAATTATCATTTTTACAGTAAAAATATCAAAAACGCACTAAAACGCTGTTAAAAAAACTAGTTTAATCTATCAAATTTCATGCTCGTACAATCTTTTCTAACGCAATCCAAAAATATGAAATCAATATTCATTTTTTTAGTTATTTTATTTAAAATCAGATTATATTGTATGATATATAATTGCTCTATACAATCATACTATTTTGTTCACTTAATTTTTCAAATCATTATATTTTACTTTTTACCTATATGTTGTAATATAGACATCAAGTTCTAAACTGTATTCAAAAAGTTAGGAATTTGTGATACAAATGATTAAATTTAATTTTTTGTTCTGTCGAAATCGTGCTTCGATATAAAACACAGATATGTACGGAAATGTTTGTATAGTTATATCGATTTCTTTGTGAATCTGTATTAATTTCCATATATTGTTTTAAAGTAAATACAAGAGAGAGTTTATTGAAACATTTTTTCTCTAACCCGCAGTATGTATTTGCAAAAGAATACGTACGGGTTTCCCATCATGAAAACAAATATGAATACAACTTATAAAGTACAGCTTTTATTGAAGCTTACCATTAATATTATATGCGATATTTTCATTTTCGTGGTTTTTCAATTATTATTTATAACACATGTGCTAATAAACAAATCACTATTGAAATAATATAATAATTATTATTTTTGATATTTTATTCCTACAAACCAAATCGTAAAACTATAGATCTAGAGATATTATTTTGCAATTTTATTAAAATATTGCAATATAGTTCAACATTGTCACACTCTTCTTAAGACATCTGGTACTTACCATTGTAAACTTTCAAAAAATTCTTACAGTTACATTTTAATTTTTAATATTCACTTTATCTAATGCAAAATGTGTATTAATATACGGGTTCATTTTAGTTATAAATTTGTATGTTAACCCTCTAAATTTTTTTTTTGATTTATTTTTTATAGCAAGCTATACAAAGTACATTCAGCTACATTTGTATCAGTTATATATTAACCCTCTCGATGTCTGGCAATCTTAAAATATTTGGAACTTTTTTTCGTCATTTTTAACTTTAAATTCGAGTAGATCGTACGCTTATAGATATAGATTGATATTTTTTATAACAGATTTCTTACTTCATAATGAATAAGTTCATGAGTTACTGCGAAATCTAAGCAAAAAAATATTTTTACTCAAAAATACCCCAAGTTAGTGGGGCGCATGGCATCGTGCCTTAAGCCAAATTGCTGGAACTTCCCGTACCAAAAATTATTTTTTTTTTAAAAAATTAACATTGTTGAAAAAAATTTACTTTGAACAAATTAGATTTCTGAGAAACTGTAAATTAGTCAAAAAATTACATTTTTTGAAAAAAAAATTTTTAAATGTTTTCTTTATTTTGAAATATTTTCATTCCACTTTTTGTGGAAGTGGAAGGTATGCCAAAATGTTCGATGGTTTTGAAACGTAAAGATATATAAAAATTTTCATTTTTGATTTTTTTGCAATTACTATAACTTGCTCCACGGGAAGTTAAAAATGGTACTTTTGATCAGGCTTATTTTCGGGTTTCGGTGATTTTCACTATAAAACGTAGGAGCATTAAAATTAGTTGTAAATATCGTATGTAAAACAGAGAACTGAGTTAGCTTTAGGAACCATATCTTAAAATTACATTTTCATAATTTGACAACCACTTGAACTAGAATCCTTTTACAATATGAAACAATAATAACACGTGTAAATCACGTCCTTAGTATCAAGGCATTTTCCTCTGGGAACCATCAAAATATTACAGACTTTCCTCATATATAGAGCTCGGAATCAAACATTTCCGTGGCGTCTTATTACGTCGAACGCTTTCGGGAACGGCCTATTTCTATTAATCTTCACTTGCACGCGCAAATGGAAGATTAGTTATCTCGCTTTCCCGCCCAAGCCACGCGTCTTTGCGACACCTTTCGCCTTGAGTGGATTCACCGTGCCGCTTCTTCCGGTGGTTTTCTATCCCGGAAATGTCGAGAGGTTCTGGAATCCATTGCCCCTTCACGCTTTGAGTAAGTACTCTGACTCGGATTCATTTACGCACGGAGATTATACGTAATTACATTTATGAGCAATCCATTATCGGTTTTTGTGAAATTATTATAAAATATTAAAATGAACGTCGTTTATATTGAGAAAAAAAGTACAGTTTTCATTTCTGGTATTAGCAGAAAACGATCATTTAATTTTTCTGCATTTACTATTAGAATAAATATATAGCGCAATTATTGCTAAAAATACATTTATATTTACAATAAAACTACGTTTTAATAACATTTTGATAAAAAAAACTTGTTAAGTAGAATCTATTTATTTTTAATTCTGTGAATTTCAATTTCTTCAAATACTTCATAAATTTTCATAAGGCATTCCAAAACTCATTATATTATACTTTTTTCATTAATGATGCACTTTAAACTATTTTTTTTCGTTTCATGTTGGTCTTAAAAATGTTCTTACTAGTATCGGAATAGTTCAAACTAGGGAATGCTATACCGATGAAAAATTTCAATACCGGTATTTCGGTAATTTTTTATCTTAAAGCCGGAATACCGGTAAATTAGAGGTAATTTTATTATCTTAAACAAACGTAAACAGAATTGAAAGTTACTAGTACAAATATAAAAAAATGTACATACAACTACAACTATATTCAACTAAACAATAAAAACAATAAAATATAACTATAAGTTTATTTTTTTAAATAATAATTTAACAAAATTATATCCAATTTGATTAATTCATTATCACTATCGAGTCTATTGAGTACTTTTCACCAAAAACAAACTTATGAGTAAGAAAGATCAAAAACTCATAAAAGATTATATTACATTATTATAATAAACTGTATTGTCTGTATCCGATGTGTGAAATTAGCATAATCTCCAATATTTTAAAAAAATAATTTTTCTACACTAATTTAAGATTTGACTTTGTCGAGATAAATAATAAGTTACTATAATTGTTGAGTATTGTTATTTAAAACAATGTGATGGTTGTATAGGATTTTCGAATTTCAAAACGTTTTCGAAGAATAATATTTTATAATTGTAATAAGAAGCAAAAATATTTAGTAATTATCATAATTATTATGTATAAAATTAGAAAAATAAAGATTACGCAGGGTTAATCTGTATTATACAAAATATTTTAGCACAGATGTCACTAAAAAAACCATTTACATTTTTACATAAGACGAAACAAACATCATTATCTATCAGTCCAGTTCTATTTATTGTAACTCGATATGAAGCCCTCAGTAAAGCAATAAATATTCAGTTCAATGACGAGTTGAGATAATATTTGACATTTGTTTATCCTATAGAATCACTCAAAGATATAGCTGTTTATGCAATTATGGGATTTAAAGATAAATTTGTTCCAAGAAATTTAAACTTTAGTATATTATGTATCAAATAGCGCTTATGTAAAAATACCAAAAATACCGATATTTTTAGAGTAAATACCGGTAAAAATACCGCCGAAAAATCGGGCGGTTTACCGGTAATTCGGTATACCGGTATACCGGTATTGCATTCCCTAGTTCAAACTGCTGCAATACTTGTTGACTACATTGGCTAATTTATTTAGAAGACTGTTGTGCACTTAATTGTATTGACAATTCTATTCGATCAAAGTCTTTGTCTAGGTGTGACGAATTCGATCTTTGCTAAGAGTTCGGTGATTCAATGATGTCATTTACAATTTTGTAGAAAAAAAGAAGGTTCATGACTTTTTTCCGGGCTGTAAAGTTGTTAAGTTTGCTTCTGTTTAAGTTTTTAATATGTGTTACGAGCTTTTGTCAAAGCACATGAATTTACAATATTCGGCAGCTTACTCAAATGGAAGAATCGCATTAAAAATTATAAGCAATAAGAATCCCAACTGCTGAACTATACTGGGATCTGATAAGGATGTCTATCTCTGGATAATTAACTATCATCTTACAAAGTTGTGATAAAGCCTATATGGACATATGGCATCCAACTGTGGGGTTGTGCGAGCAAATCAAATAATGTGTTAATGCAGCGTGCCCAATATATAATTTTGAAGCAGATCACCAATACTCCTTGATTTTTCAGGAATGAGATCTCACTCGACGATCTGGATATAGAATTTTTAGACTCAGCAATAAAGCCAACCAGTGTTCAACACTGCCTAAAACTGTAAATTATACAAATTCTACAGTCGCTCAATTTCTTGAGACACCAGCTTCAAGAAAATTGGAGATGTTTCAAATAGACTATTACATATTTGGAAAAATGAACAGTATTCGTAAATTCTGTCACTCCAATCAGTGAATTGGAGTAACAACTATTTATATTACAAAATTAGCATAATAGTTTTATATGTGTGTTTATAAGTATATCAGTGAATGTATCAAGCCAAATTGCTCATTGGATATTTTATGTTTTCCTATATCAAATCTCTTAGAATTTGGTATACCAATTCAAACGCACTTATATTGGAATTAATTTAAGAGCATGTTCCATCTACAAATTCACTCCATAATAAAGTAACATAATCTTGATCAATCAAATAATTTATTTTGTTTACTTTCAATTCATTTGCGGGATTTGGCTAATTCATCTAGGACCTATCTCGCAAAACCCATAATCACCACCGAAACGCGATCTCTCTCTTAGTTCAACACCCGCTGAGGGATTCGTATTAGTTTTTAGTTATAATAACTTGTCTTGAGGGTCCATTAACAAACAATCTGCGAAAGAGATATTATTTGTTGAAGCAATTTTAGGTTTCATTACTTGGTGTAGCTGCTCCAGGAGTAATGGAATAATGGGTGTTGTAGATGCATATAACATATAATACTTTAAAGGCAAATTATTAAAGATAAAACTAGTTTCTAAAAAAATGTAAAACGCCCTGATTTCTGACGTAAATTTAGAGGTATATTAAATATTATAAGAGAATTAAAAATAATAAAATTAAAAATTAAAAATTAAAAATTTATATTGATGATATGTTTGAAAATGAGTTCCAATAAGCAATTTAATAAATGATAGAATAAGTCAGCAGATATTCGTAGATATTTTATATGCAGTTTTTGTAGTGAATTTAGTAGTATATACTGCAATCAGTGATTTAAAAACAGTTAAATTTTATGGAAATTTCGCTATTTTGCTTCTTGTGTTTTCCACAAGGATGGCCTATGGTGACTAGTTTTATTCTCTTGTCATTGAGCACAATATGATTTCCTGCACTTGCCAGCTCTCTTCCCAATAGCTTCAACGTTTTGGGACGTTTATTGACAAAATAATGATATAGTGTTCTTGTAGTAGGATATGACGCCCGATATCTCGGCGTTTTCGCGACATAGTTGCTCGTCTTTGTTCACTGGAAGACGGATTCCTAACGAGATCCTCTCGTCTGCCGAAGCGAACGTGCTTTATGTATCGTCGTCAAAGCGACATCGACGTGTTACTTGTTTTGATGCTATTTTGTCCATGATCACTTACAAAGATTTTCTTGTACATACGAAATTGACGCTAAAACGTTATCATAGTATGATGCAAGTTACAGTATACATTTTAATCAGATATGCATTATATTCATCTGAAATGTATCCATAATTTTGACACAATTTTTACTCATTATATATTTTTTAACATTTAGGATTATATTGAATAGTTATAATTCAAATTTGACGGAAACACTTGTTTATCAATTAGACAGAGGCTGAGAAAGCACAGTATGTCCAATCTTTGTTGAATATGAAGTTGGCTGTTAATCTTGATATGAAGTTTGTTGATTAGTGGTTTGTGATAATGTGTAATGTCGGATTAGAGTTGTAGTAAAATATAGAGAATATATAGTATTTTAGCTCAATTTAGTATTAAAGGATAAGGTAAAGGTATTCTAGTGTAGAGCGAATAATTTTAGGTTATTTTTAAAGGACCGTAAATGAAAGCAATGAATGTTTTTACTATCCATCTTTTTACCACTTGTTTATTAATATTATTAAAATACAAAACAAAAATTAAAAAATAAAGAAGTTGAAAGTTGACAAACTGGCAGCTGATGAAGTGGGTGGTCTCAAAAAATTGGCACCTCCGTCTTGACATGATTTCAGCCCTCCTAGCCATCGGATATGCAAAAAATAAAAAAATTATTAATCTACATTAATGTCGCAATCGCCAGAACTAGCGATGAGTAATTTTTTTTTTTTAAATTGGCGACTGTTTGAGAAAAAAGTGTTTTTTTACTGTTTTTTTTTTTTGAATTTCTCGAATTTTTTAAAAATTATAAAAATTGGAATTTAGAGATAATCTTAGTTCGGGCTATAGATAGATCTATAAATAAGACTCTCTGAACATTACAAGTGAATCGGTCGATTAAAACTCGAGAAATCGTGTCAACAGTACTGAAAAAGTCTGTTCTGAGAAAAACGCATTTAAAGTTTTGCGTGAATCCAAACCAGTGGAGACCGAGTCAGTAAAATGCCTGTATTTCCGAAAATAATTCAAATTTTTAAAAACCTTCTCGTACTCATATTCTTAGATAGTAAAACTTTGAAAATATGAAATGAAAAAAAATTCGATTTTTTTGAATTTCTACACTAGAATACCCCCTTAATACAGAATCATATAATCAAAAAAGTTTTAAAAGTGAATACAATGTATTACCAAACAGGGCCTTAGTGTTCGGTCTTAAGCTGAGCAAAATTCTATATTATCGAAAATCATTGTGAAAATTCAAAACTACATAAATTTCGATCTTGAGCACGTTAATATCAAATATGTCTGTTTGATTGATATGCTCTTATAAGCTGACAAAAATGTCGGTTCAGAATTGTTGTGAAAAATAGAGAATAGATGTTGTTTTAGTACAATTTAGAAGTTATGTAATAGAAAATCACATAATCAGTTTGATTACAGAGGTGGTTACAATATTTGTCCAAACAGGGCTCTAGTTTTGGTCTTAAGCTAAGTAAAATTCTACATTATCGAAAGTCATTGTAATAATAAATTTAATAAATTTCTAAGCACATTAATATCAAATCTCTCCGTACATAACTCTTTAACCCCTTGGCTGTTTTTAAAAGCTGATAAAATATTAAATGTCCAAATAACCCAAAATAATAGCTTCTGCCATAAATCCATATTAAATTTAAAGCTTATTGATAACGTATAATAGAACATAACAAATCATGTTATAATATATGAATTATTAAAGTTTTGTTTAACTAATGGACCGTTAGCCAAAAATGTTGCGCACTGTTCAGTCGCATTTAATCATGCTCAGCACAAATATTGTATTTCGCCAGTGGCATCATTAATTATTTCTGAACATCACGCTTTCAAAAGCGCCTCATATAATATACTATAGAGGGATTGTAATTTTGCGACTTAGATTTCACCATTGAACTATGTTCTGAATACGTGTGACACATTATATCGTGATTTAATAATACATCAATCTCGTTAAATATATATTATGTTTTTTGTTATTCTCTGACAACTCAGCATTGCCGATAAATGCAAACTGGTACAGTATATTGTAACTGATATATTAATTGAACAATTTGAATTTTACGTAATAATTTTGTATTATCATCAATAAATTTATTGACTAACACATAATTTTTACTCAATTCCATACATGTGACATTTTTTGTACCATCAGTAAGTTACAGATAATTGCATAAATACAATAACAAAATGACTAATAAATTAAATTAAAATAGTATGAAACAACTAGGTCTTGAAATAACGCCTTGCGTGAAAATTTGACTTTAGAAAATTATTAAACAAAGATGTATTATGTTACTATTACATTAATAATGTAATAGTAGCATAATATAATGTAACATTATATATACATTTATTACTCTTTTACTACTACTATAATGATTTTTATTATAATTAATTACTAAAATATCAAATTGTAATTAAACTCTCGTAAATAGTTTTTGACATTGATTAATTGCTCGTTGTATACACACGAATTGTGTTCTTCTTTGATAACAAAAGTCAAGCAAAACCATTTGATGTAAATTGAGGTACTTCACTTAATAAACCGAAAGTTTTGATGCATAGACATTTTCATATAATGAAAATTGAAATTTGAGCTTAATTGCGATTCTAGTTAGGTGAATTTGATGAATATTTGATATATATTATGTATATATAGATGCAAAGCTGTTCAACTTCATTAACTTATGCTGCACTTTACTGTATATTTCTATATAATACAACAAGTGTCTTCACTTCACAATAAAATTTATTTTTCTTTTCCAGAAAAAAAAGTCATAGCTTCTCGATCCGGAACACTAATTAATTTTTTTCTTTAACAATTAGAAATCTTCATCAAAGCATCCTATTAATTTGTAAACATGAGCAAAGTCATAACAGGTTTTCTAATTAAGAGTAATTAAAACAATACATGAAATGCCGTGTCTGTAATTCTTGGGAGTTTATTTAGCTCAGTGCTCTACCTTTGTTTTGTACAAATTTTGATTCTCGCTTCGGTACTTTGATGTAAATATTGACGACTTTTTTGCTAATTAAATACTAGAGATTAATGTGAGTTAGTTTTCATTTGCTGCATCGACAGCGTGGAATTTTTTTACAGAAGAAACTACCGGAAAAAGCTGCAATTAATAGATTAAATTTCTAGCCTTTTCGCTTGAATTATATTTTTTAAAGGTTATCCAATAAATTAATTGTTTGAGGAAAAGACTTTGAAAACTTAATATTACATTATGTTACATCTTGTTTTACACATCTTCAATTATTTATCACTATTCTATATATTTTCGTAATAAAAATATAAATACTTTGGTATTACCTATTATAAATTACTAAAGTAACAACAAATTGTAGTACACGTTATTTTTGGTAATCAATGAAATTTTATTTCTAATACTTTCTGCCTGTAATGATTTAAATGTAATTACTTTTATTTAGACCATAATTTTAAAATGTGATTATACTGATATATAAAGATGCAGTTCTTTCAAATAGCTAACATTATCAAAAATATTTTTTTATAAATATGCAAAATTATTAAGTTTTGTTGTAATATTGCCTTACAGATCAAAAACATATATTTTTACAAACGAATTATTCTGTCCGTTACCTTATGCAAATAAATTTCAAATTACCACAAAAATCTTTCCAATTAGCTATCAAAACCATTTCCACAGTATACATATTTACTACAAATATTTATATAGCCTCCGTAAACATGGCACTTGGGTGCATTGTTATATATTATTAGTCCATCAGCCAATAATTACCAAAGTAATGAGTTCATAAATTTCACTCTCTAACGAACACATTTCAGGCCGATGTAATTTGGCTAGTACATCGTTGCGTGAATTCCACAGTAATTATATGCAAAAGATTTTTATTTATCTCATTAATTCACATTAACGCTGAGTTATGGAGTTGCTGGCGATGCCACTATTAACATCATGGAGATATATGCGCATATGTATTTTCATGAAAACCATACTAGGCGAACTTGTTTGCGTCAACGAGATACATGGTTGCGGTGGCTGGATGTGCAAATTTTGAAATAATTAAGATGGATAATAGTGAAATTTAGTGTTTTGGTGAATGTTATTGGATTGTCATTCGAATTTAATATTGAATCAATTTTTATTCAAGTAAGACTATGGGGGTAAGACCATGTGCATTATCCTGTTTTAGTGACTTCCGCAATTAGAATTGAGTGTACTTGTTCAATTTCATCGCTCGTTTCTTAGACCTGATTATCTTATTACAATTCACGTACTTTAAACGTTTTATAATATTAATTTGTATTTAATTTTAAAGTTCGTGTTTTAAAATTTTAATAGTTTTTGTGAGAAAAGGTATATGTGATTTTGTGAAAATGTATTTCAAATTCTCATTTTATTTATAAGATTTTTTCTGGTTATTTACGTGCTACAGTCGTGGCGCCTCTATGAAGTGCTGAAACAAATAAATTTATGTAATGGCAAAGAGGCTGTATGTGCGATCTATTCAAACATTTTTCCTGTGTCTTTCATATATTGCAATATATAGCAACTTTGTAATTTAAACGGTTTGGACTACAGGCAAGTTGCATTCGTGAAACTCAAGAAAAATCATCAAATCTTAAGAAAATTATATGAAAACACATACCAAATTATATATCGTTTTATTCGTAATTTTATTCTGTATCTTTCGTCCGAACAAAGTTTTTGCGTATCTTTCACCGTTTAACTTGTAGTATAGAATCTGTGTGAATATTGAGATGGTGAAATTCAAAGTGCGAATAGGTTTGAGCAACTATTAACACTATTCGATATTTCCATAAAAAAACATATTAGTATTAAACATCGTTAGAGATGTCTCAAAAGTATTAATTTTTCTCCCAACTTTGTATTTGTTAGAATTTATCCTGCAGGTGAGTTGAAAAATTCAAGGTAAATTGGAAAATCTAAAGAAATTATCTTCTATGGGAGAGAGACTATGAATTCTAGTTAATAGAAATAATAATGTTTCTATTACCTTTTCGATGAATTTTGCATAGAAAGTATCAAGAACTTTTTCATGTCTGAATCAACCAAATAGAATAACACGTGTAATGGATTGAGTCAATAAAACTAGCTTTATGTGAAAGGGGTCACTTACATTTAACATCGTGACGAGAGACCGTGCTACGAATTTTTTCTCGCTTTCACAAGATTAAGCTTTTTTGTCCAGCGGATCTGACAAATACCCGCTACATTATTAAGTACAGTCAACAATCTTAGCACTCGTAAAGAGAAATGTCCTCAGGCTAAACAGCGGCGTCTACTGAACGACAACTCTTTAAAAGAATTATTACACGTTTTCTATGTGTCATTGTGCTATTAGTTTGACTGCTGAAAAAATTACAATTAAAATAATAGTTTTTGCATTTTCAGAAAGTTGCTGTTACTTTGATTAGGCCTAAAAATTGAGAAAATATTTTTTTACTATGTATTGTACTATGAAATTAATGTCATCCCGGTGTTCATTCTGTTATTTCACAAATAAATGGTTTACTCCATACCCGATCCAAATTAAAAGTTTAAATTTTACGTATAATTTTACTTGCCATGACTAATAAGTGAGTTTGTTTTAAGGCCATCAAATATATATTGTTGGTGTCGCATTTTCAGTTTTTTAATTAACCAACTATATCACTATTTGAATCATACGGAAAATATGTTTTTTTACGAATTGATTTGCATGTAACTAGAAGTTTTGAAATATATATTCAAACAGCACAAAAATTTTACCTTAGATTTGTACAAATTATTTTCTGGTATTTATACATAAATCAAAATATTGAGTCACAATCAATCATATCTAAAATTGAAAGTAGTTTAATTAAAAAACAAATACAGTATGGACAATCTGTTGTATGATTAACGCAGAAAACAAAAGAGTTATAGTGGTTAGTACACTTGTACTTCTGAAGTGATCAATATAGTTATTTTTCACAATTTTCTTCAGTTGGCAGTAACTGATCGTAGTACTCAAAATAATATAGGTAAATTTCAATAAATAGATTCTCAAGAATCTGTAATCTGTTCATATAAGAAAGTTATAATACACAATTCAACTTAATTTGATTCAATAAGTAGGTTCAATTTTATTCAATGTGTAGATGTTCTCTGTTTAATTTATTGTTTATTGTTCTAGAATGACTTGCATTTTTTGCTCGTATTTGGAGCAATTTTGCAATGTGTAAATACATATTTAATATATTTTATTTTAGTTTAATTTAATGCTTTAAATGTCATCATAACTTCCCCTAGGGTAAGTTATTGTAATGGGCCGAAAATCGAAATTGAAATTTTTTACATTTTTCGACGTTTTGAAGGTTTCTGAACAAATTTCCAGTCATGTTTTCGGGCGCACGAATTGACCGATTGGAATGGTTTAAAAAACATTCGATTCCAATTGATAAGGAGAAGAGTTGATTAGTTTTTGGCAAAGGCAGGCCCAGCCATTTCGAAGATACGGAGCTAAATATGTAAAAAATGGCAGTTTTTGAGAGAACTAAGTGTCCAATTTAAATGATTCAAAGAACTTTCTGCTTGTCTTAACAAAGTAATTGATTTTGGAAAAAAGAAATTGTTTCAACTTATTTAAAAAAAAAAAAAAAATTTTGTTTATCGAAAATAATTCAGATTTTATTTTTAATTCTGACTATAGTTCTAATATACTTTAAACAAATAATTTTAACTATGCAATTCAGTTTATATAATTCTTATAAATATTAGACAATGTTACAATATTAATAATAATCTATTTAGAAACATTCAGTAGTCCACGAACATATCGTTACGTTACGGGAAGTTCCAGCAATTTGCCTTAAGGACCGATGCCATACACCCCACTAGTTTAATCTACTTTAAGCAGTGAACATATTTTTTAATTGTACTTCTTGTTACATAACGCTTGGGAGGATATTTACTTATTATTGACTCATTAAGGACCATTAGAAATTAGCACATATTTGTAAAAAATAGGCATTATTCTTAATATATAAATAAATTTGCTATTATAGTATTTGATGTATATTATTATGCTTACGGAGGGTATGTATTTGCATTAGATTAATTTGAAAATATGTGCTAAATGTAATTTATTGTACTCTGCATCTGAAGACTTCATAAGTGTGCATTCGTTCATAATTTAATTCAAAGGGTGATTTAACTCCAATCGAAAAATCCTCGGCGCGCCTCTGCCTCCGTCCATAGTATTTTATTCACGGTGCCCGGCGTAGGTGCGGTCTTTTGCGGGCTCTTTAATTCTCAGCGGTGTACCTAAAGCACGGCCGACCGTGCACATACATTTTTCTTGGGTAATACACTCCCGATCCATAAACGTAAGTTCGGCCAAGACAAATCAAATATTCCGCAAGTGTCGTCTGCGGTTTTATGACAAATAAATATTTTTCCATGTAACTACGTTCAAGATTCACCTAGAATTATTTTTTGTGTATCGATGCGTTTGCAATATCATTGATCTGATGAAAATCTTCAGATGCACATATGTTACATAAACATTTTATATATATATTTTTATATATTTACATTAAAAGCTATATTGAAAGACAAAATTAAATTTTTGCCTGAGATCTTTACTCTATTTTTACTTCGCTGACGTGAATGCTATAGCATTCATTTTTATTGTGAAGCAGAATAACATGCAATCTAGAGCATTCAAATTTTAAAGTTAATCATTTTGATTTTAATTTTATATAACCTTACATTTTTGTAATTATTACTTCAGCTACTTTTGCATTATCTCATCTTTTCCCATAGTCACTAATTTTCTTGGGAAAGCAAATTGCAAATTGAGAATTTCTTGACTTAGATGTGCAAAAATAGAATGTTGAATAAATGAATGTACAATAAATATATAAATAAAAAGAAGATAAGAATTTTGAAATGCATATTAATAAAAATGTAGCCTAGTTAAAACGTTTTAATTTAAGTTCAAATTTAATAATATCTATATTCGCATTTCTGTCTGTTTTAAATAAATAAAAGTTTCTTTTGTCATTGCTGAATACTTCATATGGTCGAATATATAGCATATCGTAATTACCATATCGAAATTAATGCCACCAAAAATTATCAGAAAAGCTATATTAATTGAAAAATAATTACCTTTTGATCGCACACGATTTATGAATTTTATGTCGATGAATGATGATATAATCCGAATGTGATTCAAAATAATATGAACAAAAGAAAAAATTCATTCAGTTTTATAAATGCATTACAAACGGGTTTCGTGACAGAAATTGATAAAGAATAATTAATTTAAAGATACCATGTCGTGCTAACATGGAATCATTTATCACTCAATATCACGGTCGTATTGATCATATAAATCCGATAAGTACTTGATTAATGAAAATATTGAAAATATGAGTTTCGTGGTTGATGATGATTGATGTACAGTATACAATTTCAACAAATAAAAAATACTATTTGATATTATTTATCTGCGTTCGGACAGCATTGTGCGCAGCTCATACGATATTTCAATCAATAAAGATTATAACTTGTATGAATGTCTGCTTTTCACATTTTCGTCATTAAAATTTTTGGTGTTTTAATTATTCACACAATGTCGGTCGATTTAAACTAAAATGTGATTGATGACATTGATCTATTGTTTTATATGGAGTCTGACTAAATACATTTGATGCAGAGTTATAAAATAGTCTACATGTGCTATTAATTAAAATTTGATGCTGTAAATAATTAATAGACAGAGTAGGGACGTGGTACCCAAAGGTTTGATGATAGGTATTTTGCGTTAAAATAGTTTACATTGCCATACAACAAGGTGATGCACTACTTTGGCTTTAATTTCGGCAATGGCACTCGAATTAAACTCATTCTCATTCCGAATATAAATAGCAATATGTTTCCAAGTGAAAATAGCCCTTGCCCGGCATTGCTGCACCAATAAAAAGTCAGCCCTATCAGAAGGTCTGATCACATCTCTGTCTCACTATCTAGAACATGTTTCATGTTACGCACCATAAAACTCAAACTAGGTTTAAATTGCTCACTTTTAGTTTATTATAGCAACTTTTATTCTCACGATCCATACGGCATTCAATTCTGGGGTTATTTATTCAAACTAATTAAAATATTTAAGCTTCAGAAAAGAGCTATTCGAATATTTCCTTTCCCAGTAAAGCCTCCTGCAGACCCATACTTAGAAATAGAAAACACGATATTCATTATCTTTCATCAAAAATAATTTGAAACTTTTTGATATTTTTGGACGCCTTGTCTCGCCTTGATTATACATAGTGTTACTGCCACTTTGATAATACATACATGAAGTCTAACCAAAGTTAATATTCTGACGTTTGCGATGTTTTTAGATTAGGTTTTATATATAATATAAAACGTCTGATCGAACAGCAAATGCATAACTTCTTGACATTTCGCGGCTTTCAAAGCATACGGTTATAGATCTGTAACATAATATTTTTATTTTATCTGAGAATTGGCCCCTTAACCTTTTCGTTACTGGTGCCGTGCATATACGGCGGCTGCATATGTGTATAAATATGTAAAAAATGAATAAATATGTATATATGTTTGAACATATAGAACATTATTATATAATTGTGCTTCAAAAAAGTGTAGATATGAGAAATTTTCAGGGTAATGTTGAAAGACGCAATAGCAAACACCAAGATTACCACACTTTTCGACGCGTTGCCACTTCGCCGGTGAAAGGGTTAATATTTCTACATTAACAATCAAATATTATCTCACCTATTCAAGCTCATGTATATTGCGTAAGAATAAAACCATTGTGTCATCAGTAAAAAAGCCAAGATTAAAATCATATAATTCACATCACTTTTCATGCCTAATTAAAATCATATAATTCACATCACTTTCCATGCCTAATTAAAAATGTATTATTTAAACGTTAATTACTTAACAGTGAAACGCTAAAAATCAAATCGACTCCACTACTGACCACTCGTTTGTGGTCCAAATCGCGATTAATTTTCCATTAAATTAATTTGAATGTGACACTAATTTCATATTGATAATACCAGAAATAAATTAGTACACATAAACACAATATATACACCTGATGCAGTGTGTTTGTGTGCGGTTAGTGATTCAAGCCGTGAACAAGCCCTCCTAATTATTTCTGCTTGTTGCGGACTCTCGCATTTCCATTTGCTTCGCGCGGTTATTTCAGTATACATTGTAACACATATCGGACGGAGCGGACCAGTGGAAGGACCTAGTTTGTAATTATTAAATAATTGAGTTTGCACATTAATAATTGTGTGATAATTGTATTTGCATTAGTTAAGGGACTTGCCGTGTGTGATTGGAGATATTCTCTGTCCATAATTTAGTTTGCAATTTATATTTTATCATTTTGTTAAATACTGTATGCTTCTATAGATTTTCTTTATAACATAGTATTCAATTGCATCGTGTGTTATATGTATCAGATTATTGTCATGCTTGCCAGATAATTGATAGATAGATATGTGTTAATATGTAGATTTTTTGATGTAGAAAATGTGCTGTAAGAAATTTTGAATTTTATATAGGGCCCGATTCTGCCTTAAATATTACCAATATTAGAGTCTATGTTATGTAGCGCTTCTCATACAAAATGGTACTAAATACTGTAAAAAATGCTGTTGCTGTACTGTCAGGTGTTTTAGATAGAGAATCTAACCTAGAAAACTAACAACTGTCTGAAAACAATATCATCATTACTGCATCTTTGTAATATAGCTTAATAATGGACCCCCAGGGGTGTAATCTGTTTCAATACTAGTATTGAGTGCGATGCCAGCCTCTATCAACCTCGCGTATATCAAAACCTATTGAATGTTCCAAATTTTTGTCAAATATTTACTAAAGTGTAGTTACATTGTATATCAAGTTTCATCAAAATCGAATTATGCATTTTTGAAAACGTACAATTTGTTTCAAAACAACTATTGAGAGCGAAGCTAACCCCCCATCAACTTCGCATATCTCAAAAACTATTAAAGAATCTATCTTTAAATTTTTGTCAAATTTTAAGTAAAGTATAGTTACAATGTGTGTCAAGTTTCATCAGAATCGAATTATGCATTTTTGAAAACGTACAATTTGTTTCAAAACTAGTATTGAGAGCGGAGCCAGTCACCTATCAACCTAGCTTATCTTAAAAACTTTTGAATAACCAACTTTAAATTTTGGTCACAAAAAATTAAAAACATAAAAATGATTTAGGCTCTGAATTGCTTCCCTTTTTACCATATTCTTTAGATCCGATTCTCTCAGATCTCAAAATGATGCTTGCTGTGAAGAAACTTTTAGCAAATGATGAGACGATAGCTGAATTTTGTGGCAAAGTACAAACCGTACTAAAAAAATGGTTTCGAAAAGTTTGAATTTCGCTATAATCGTTATATCGTCTTCATTAAATGAAATGAAATCCGCGACTGTACCGGCGAAACCAGTACTTGTGGTCACTTTAATATAGGGGGTCCATAATAAAATAAAAAATATGGCAAGGGGTCCACGGCACAAACAAGTTTGGGAACCTATGCTTTAGACTTACAATCACAAAGTTCCAGATTTTCCTATCGCCTTAGATAAGCTAGTATCAGGCAGTAGTAATATCAGGTTTACTTTAAAATATTCAAAAATAATTTTAAGTGAAAAAACTTCAAAATGCGTTTTTGCAATTTTAGCCTAATTACATCGTCATCAGAAATATTTAAATTAATCTCACCAAAAAGTGAATAGTAAAACACTTTGCCTTTGCAGAATAGTTTTGTATGTTGTTCATAAAAATGACAAAATTATAAGATGGATGCCTGAAAACTGTTTACAATATATTTGTTTTATTGAATGCACATATATTGAATTATTTAATATAATACTATATTAACATAATTAAATATAAATTTTGCCCAATTAATTGAATTTTACTGCTTTGTATTTTTACCAAACGAGTGCTCTTTATATAATTAGATTTGTTTATTATATTGCATCATATTAGTTTAACAAATTAGAATTATTATACGAGTTTTCAATACATGTTCTTAATATCTGTATTACTAGCTGCAACTTGAATTTCGTGTCACTTTTCTCTTTGTAACGCTAATTGGTCTAGCGAAATAATGGGATCGGGTCGTTATGTGGGTATTTTAAACTGTACTACCTCAGCATCACCACCCACCGAAACCTTTGAAGGGTGATTCACTAATTGAAAAATATTTTCGGAGCGGATCCAAAGTCTAAATTATCGTGCGCAGTCACGGCGCTAATTGGGTGACATTAGGCGAGTTGGTTTATTACAAGTATTTGGAAAATGAGAGTGTGAGAAAACGGTTAGCAAGCTTCCAAACGAGATGGAGTAATACAAACGAATCCTGATTCACGGATTATCCGATCAGAAACAGGAAGACATTACGCAAAGATAACAGAAACAGTTCTCTAATCAATATTATGGTACTGGTGCGTTTTGCAAAATTACTTTCGTGGAATTGGATAGATAAGGTTTCTTTACCTGGAATGATATCTGGATCGTTATAACGATGAGTTGCTGTGCGAGTTCGGTAGCAATTACATGATATATATATATATATATATATATATATATATATATATATATATATATATATATATATATATATATATAATGATTAAATTTGATAATACGTGGAGTTTAACTTCATCTTTGTACATGAAAACTTCATTAACGCATTATAGCATATGGAGCTTTTAACAATTAAATTTGATATATTTCAACGTATATTAATTACCTAAAATTAATTTTTACTACAAAAAATGGTTCGATAGGAAAAACTATGTTTTTTCAATTTGAAATTAGTTTTTTGGGGTTTAATTAGTCGATTCAAACTGGCTGATTCATCTCGACACCAATATACCTACTATAAAAAATCTAATAACAAAAATAGCGCATAAATATAGAAACAAGCTCATTAGTCATCCAAATTAACTAGCAAACTACTTACTAACAGAAAACTAATAGTATGGGAGCCAGCAACGTTTTCGAGCAAGCATTTTAGTCAGGCTGGTTTTTTGATATGTGGTCCTTGGTGCTCTCTCGGTTAGGGTACGGGCCGTCTGGCAGCTGGAAGTGGTTGCGTTAATTAGTGCGCAGCCAATTTGTACAGCGCGATTTCAAAATTTTGAAAGCAATTTAGTCAGCCCAATTTTCGTTTTTTTGACTTCGAATAGGTTCACCAGACTCAATTTTTTTGTTGCCAGACATTTTGGGCGCTGCTAAATATGTGCCAGACGCCAATTTATTTATTAATTTTTTTAAAAATTCAAATCATTTTAGTCCGTCTGAAATTTTAGTATTATGTTCGTTAAGGGTAAAAACACGTAAATTTAATTTGCCAGACGTTTCTGCGGTTGTTAACCATGTCTGGCAAGCAAAAATGTCTGGCAATATGATACTAGTTTATAGCATTTTAGTCAGTCCAATTTTCATTTTTTGACTTGATATTTGATTTGATAACTTGAATAAGTTATCCAAATTCACATTTTTGTTGCCAGACATTTTGGGCGCTGCCAAATATGTGCCAGACGCCAATTTATTCATTAATTTTTTTTAAATTTCAAATCATTTTAGTCCGTCTGTAATTTTAATATTATGTTCATTAAGGGTCAAGAAACATAAAATTAATTTGCCAGACGTTTCTGCGGTTGTTACGCATGTCTGGCAACGAAAAAAGTCTGGCAATATGATACTAGTAGACAGAGTGAGACAATCGCTAAATACATTGGCGCGAATGAAACAAAAAACTATTATACTCGTAAGAGCGCTATACGTTTACTAGGCAGAAAATCATAAGAAAAATCAAGTAACTACATTAGACAGATGTGTTTGTTATAATCTTCTCTGCAAAATTGTGTTTATACCATTTTTCTTTAGAATCACCGTTTCTTACAAATTGCCATCTGGAAAGTTAAAAAATTTATATTTCTCATAATATGCAGCCTTTATAAATACATCATCGAAGGTAAATTATGAGTGAAAAATAAAAATCCATTGATTTGTTTTGGATAGATGAATTTAACGAGTCTTTTGATATATCACATTGTAGTATTATTGTCCCAGTGTGGGAGGTTCGCATACCTGATTGTTTTGAAGGAATTAATCGAAATAATTATGTATAAATGAATGCGAGGCGTGTTATAACATCCAAAGTGCTTAAACAGTTATCATATTAAGCCATAAGACGAATAAATCTGTATAATAGACGTTTTTATTCGTTGTTAAAAGAAACGATATTCCCAATTATAATCTTGATTTAAGAGACCTAGGTCGAATGACTATCATTATATAGTGATACATATTGATCTAAAATGAACCCATTTGAATTTTTGAATTATTAAATACACTTCCATTTTTAAAAAACATTGCTCAATTTACAGCTAAAAGCTGAAAGAAAAAAGAGCGGAGAATGTTTGCTGTACAATATATATTGTATATATTATATATATACTAGAATTTTAAGATTCTATTCTAGGGGTAGCTCGAACTGGTAAGGTAGCAAAACTAGTATTATCAGTATTAAGTATAGGTATGTGTTACAATTAGTTGCAATAATGATTATTGTCAGTTCTCATGTCAAAACTTAAAATATATGATATTCTTAGGAAATTGACGATGTTACTTAGCCACTGTCGAGTCAAATTTTTCAAAATATTAACAGCAATATTTTAGAATCATTAACATATTTTTTAGAGCTAGTAAAATTAAAAAATTGACTAATATGATGCAATTTCTTTGTCTTTTCTAATTAGGTCTTTATTTAACTTTATTTTATTTGTTTTATGAAAATGTTATTGAAATTGCACTAACTTTAAATAGTATACGTATTGCGCTCTTACGAGTATAATAGTTTTTTGTTTCATTCGCACCAATGTATTTAGCGATTGTCTCACTCTGTCTACTAGTATCATATTGCCAGACTTTTTTCGTTGCCAGACATGCTTAACAACCGCAGAAACGTCTGGCAAATTAATTTTATGTTTCTTGACCCTTAATGAACATAATATTAAAATTACAGACGGACTAAAATGATTTGAAATTTAAAAAAAATTAATGAATAAATTGGCGTCTGGCACATATTTGGCAGCGCCCAAAATGTCTGGCAACAAAAATGTGAATTTGGATAACTTATTCAAGTTATCAAATCAAATATCAAGTCAAAAAATGAAAATTGGACTGACTAAAATGCTATAAACTAGTATCATATTGCCAGACATTTTTGCTTGCCAGACATGGTTAACAACCGCAGAAACGTCTGGCAAATTAAATTTACGTGTTTTTACCCTTAACGAACATAATACTAAAATTTCAGACGGACTAAAATGATTTGAATTTTTAAAAAAATTAATAAATAAATTGGCGTCTGGCACATATTTAGCAGCGCCCAAAATGTCTGGCAACAAAAAAATTGAGTCTGGTGAACCTATTCGAAGTCAAAAAAACGAAAATTGGGCTGACTAAAATGCTTTCAAAATTTTGAAATCGCGCTGTACAAATTGGCTGCGCACTGATTAACGCAACCACTTCCAGCTGCCAGACGGCCCATACCCTAACCGAGAGAGCACCAAGGACCACATACCAAAAAACCAGCCTGACTAAAATGCTTGTTTTGAAAACGTTGCTGGCTCGTATACTATAAGGGCGTAGACTGAGGAGAAAATTGCCACTTAATTTACATTATCAATTTTCTTGATGAAGATTGAAACAACTTTGTTATTATTTAAAAAAAAAAATAATAGTTATTACTTATAAGAAAATAGTTAAGCTTATTTTATTTTTATTAAAATATTGTTAATATTATTAATAGAAAATTAAAAAACAACTGTTGAGTTGTTTTTCTAACATGCAATTGTAATATACAATAACCCTATTAAAACTGACAATTTCCTAAATGTCCTTAAGTGGACATTTGCAAATATAGTAGTAAATGAATAAAAGTACAACTAATCTGAAAAGCTTATGAATCAGTAAATTTGATGTTAGATGCACAATCTTCAATCAGACATTTTGGTGTTTTCCCTCACGATTGATTTTAGTTTGCTGTCTCTTTTAGTTTGAACATAATCAACTATCATAAGTTGCCAATTACCCTAGGTATGTATATAACATAATACAAAATGAGATCCAAGAATGCAGACAAGCTTTCGTTGAAATTAATCAATAGAACACAAAGATTTGTACATGGACTCAAATTTACATTGATTTCAATATGACCTCCTTGCACTAGGAGTTTATAACAGAAGCTTTGAATGTTGCAACGAATAAAGGTTTTATCAATGCAATATGCTGATACCTTAAACTTAAATATGTTTAAATTACTCATCTTCGACCTGGTAATTTTAAAATAAACCGTGAGAAGTTCAAAACTGTGTTCAGTGTGAGGATTCAATTAATTCAATTTTCTAGTACTTAATTATTTTGAAAATTAAAGTTTTCTTTTGTGCTTTATTTTTATGTAACATTTCTGATATTCTACGCCAAATATTTTCGCGTGCCTACAACAGGAGCACAGAGAATTCTAGTAACCCAGCCAGCAGCCGCGCTTAGTTTCAGTAGCGGTGAGTGGATTATACAACACGGCGAAGCTTTTGTGATGCAAATGCGACGTATTAACTTATGACTAATGTATCGTATTGTGCACTGAGACTCCCGGAATGAGAAATGAATATGGAGATATACGTATAGAGATATATGCAGAGCAGAGATACTACCAGCATTCATTATTTCCATTGCGAGACGAGGAGGCCCGGCGCGCTCATGCATGATGCATGTTTGCGCCCCGAAATTAAATCAAGGTGGAAATTGATTTCGAGTTGACGAAAATTATTGTTGAACAAGAGGCGATCTATTATTGATTTCCAACACGAGTTTTGTTCAATAACTTGCGCCGCTGACATTCTGCTTGGAAGCGGTGGATTGGTTAAAAAATAATAGTTTACCATATTTTACTTTGAATATTTGAGTAGTATAATTGAGTAGTAAAATTTCGAATGTAATATCGTATATGATTTTTATCGTTTAATGCAGTTTATATAAAATTAAATTTAAACACTATTTTTATAGATTTGTAATAAAATTTTATGTTAATAATATCGCATATTTATACATAACTTTGATTTTTTCTGATATCATTAAAAATAATGAAAGCAATTGCAGTGTATTTCGAAATAAAATATGAATTGCGCCAGTTCTTACAATTTCGTCTTATATTTCCACTCCATAAAAAGCATTCAAGCATTTTGCTTTTATTACAGTAAGGGCATAAAAAATATATTTTACTACTGGGCAGCGGAGCTCTTTCAACCGCGCATAGAACTGAGCACAATAGTTGCGTTATATTACACAACAAAACAATAATTTTGTTATGGCATATTGGACACGTGTCAGGAATGAATGAAATGAAATTTTATGCACGATATTTATATCTCACTTTACATATTTTTGTTTTTGCTTATACTCTTGGATTAGGTAAAATCGAGGATTTTAACCAAAAATTTGATTTTGAGTCTACGTTTCAAGAATAGTTTATAGTAAAATCAACTACTATCCCAACAGCCCTCTTGTGTATAATAATACCAATGACAAATAACAAAATTCAAGAAAATATCTAAATAGTAGGTATATTAATTAGTATAATTATAGAACGTGTAATGAAACGAGTCTCCAAGAAATTGTAGACATTATTATTAGAGACAGCCGCGAGCGTATCGCAATTATTTGAAGTAAGATTGTTCGAGATGAACGTGATAATGAGAGAAATGAATGTAGTTTTAGCATATATATATATATGCTTCATTTGTCCTTGTTTGTATTGTTGAAACTAAATTACAGGAGATCTTATAATCTTGCTTTTAGTTATGCAATAACAGTTTGTATAAAAAAATGAAAATTAAATTAATCTACGTTTTTATTACTTAAAAGAATGTACAGTATTTTAATTGTATTTCAGCATGACATCGAAGTATTTAAAAAAATATAGTATGGTTTAAAAGATAGTGGTTTATAATTTATTGTTGGCACAATCCACGGCTGGTGCAGGATCCGCATCCGGCGCAGTTGCTTCCTGCTTCGTAAACGCTGCTGCGCAACATGTTGCCGTTGACGTAGTTGCAGGCCATCAGGTAGGAGTTGAATTGTTGGTGCTTGTATGTGACGACTGCGCAACCGACGCGAGTTGACTTGGCCCAGGCGACTTGGGTGAAGTGACCGATTACTTTGCCGCTGCAGAACATCAAGCAAAGTTAGCAAGTGACGACATCTAAAATGTGCTTTTAAACTTACTTTCCGCCGGTGAAGGAGTTGATTTCGGACAATTGGACATCCTTGACTTCATCGAACCAGGATTTGACACCTTGTTTCAAGACTTGTTCGACGGAGTAAGAAGCGGTGGTGAAGGAGTTGAACAAGTTTTGGCCGTTTTGGGTTTCTAGAAGAAAGATATCAAATCAAAGTCACATTGCTTTTCTAATTCTTTTATGCATATTATTATATTTACCAGTGTCACGGCAGCTGTCGTGGCTCATTTTGCATTGCAAGACGTTCAAGTAAGCCAAATGAGCAAGATCATCATCCCATATCTAGTAAGTTTGCAAAATCAGACACAAATTTTCATACACTTTTCTAACCGGTTACTTACTAATTCGTTCATGTTCTTGGCAGCGGGCAAGTTTTGTCCAGCGGCGTTCTTGGCTTGTCCCTTGGCAACCATGCTTCTGTAGTTGTTGTGTTCATCCAAAACGAATTTTTGTTCAGCGGCGCCCAAGTTCATGCGTTTGAAACCTACACAGCTTCCAGCGGGTTGGCCCTAAATTCAACATAAAATTTTCGTAAATTTATTTTACTGCTTGGTAATATAATTTAGGTATCACTCACGGAATGGTTGCATCCAAAGTTTACTTTTCCGTTATAACATTTGAATTGGCAGTAGTCTCTTGCTTGGGCGGCCACAGCGACCAAGAGAAGAACCAAGAACATACGAGCAGCTATAAAGTATAAATAAATATAAATCATAATTTGCAAAATATTTTAATATCTAAGCAATTATTATGAAATAATTTCTTACCCATTTTAGTAGTCCTTTTTGACAATGATACAAGTGGAATATGTATTGAATATATTTCTCGCCGCTTTTATATACCTACATTGTTTTCTTAGGTATATTATGTAATGACTTTTAAACAAATATTATTTTAAAACTGATTCATATTATCAAATTGGCAAGTTTAAAATAGAATACTGTTATTGAACTTGTAACAAAATATACGTTGCTAAGCATAATATTGTGCTAAACATATGTTCTAGGTTACAAAAAAAATTTTTTTGACATAATATTTGATGAGCTTATCTTTTCAAATTCGCTTAAACAAACAAATATATTATTGTTTCTTTTTATTTGTATTGGGTTTAATTTGGGAAGGGAGTACTCATTTTCAGTATATATTGTGCTTACTGGAACAGTTATGTTTTCTGATCCAGTAATTAACGGCAAACTTTTTGGAGTGCTATAGTTCCTAAAACACATCTTAGATTTCATCTGTTTCAAGTTGTCGTTTGTTTGATTATTTCAAAGTGTACGATGATTATCATATAGTTTTATATAATTAATTAAATTTCAACATTTAGTTTACCAAGTACGCAAAGGGACACAAAGGTTTTATTTGACTCTCAACAATTATATCGTGAAAAACAAACCAATTATATCACAACGAGAAACACACATCAAACAAATAAACTTCTGACTATAATCAGTAAAACTCCCAGCTAATTCATCATTGTAGGGGGCAAAAAGATCCAATGTCTTATTTTAATTATCGAGTGATTTTATAAAATAATAGCTACATTAATGTTGAATAATTATTCAACCGATGGAAAATATAAAATTATTGAGTGCCTTTTTTACATAGATAACACTGAAAATAACCTTCATTTGATATTTTGTCAGGAATGTTCATCAGCAGACTTGAAAGAACTATTCATTTCCTTTATCTGTTGTAAAATTGCTTTTTAACTTCCCGTAGGGTAAGTTATTGTAATGGGCCGAAAATCGGAATTGAAAATTTTTACATTTCTCGACGTTTTGAAGGTTTCTGAACGTTTTGGCATACCTCAGAAAAAATGGATGTGTGTGTGTGTGTGTATGTATGTGAGTGTGTGTGTGTATGTATGTATGGATACAAATTTCCAGTCACGTTTTAGGGCGCACGGATCAACCGATTTGAATGGTTCAAAAAACATTCGATTCCTATTGATAGAGAAAAGAGCTGATTAGTTTTTGGCAAAGGCAGGTCCAGCCATTTCGGAGATACGGAGCAAAGAGTGCAGAAAATAGAAATCGAATTTTTGAGAGAACGGAGTATCCGATTTGAATCATCTAAAAAACATTCAATTAGTGATGATTGGGAGAAGAGTTTATTAGTTTTTGGCAAAGGCAGGCCCAGGCATTTCGAAGATACGGAGCTAAATATGTAAAAAATGGCAGGTTCTGAGAAAACTAAGCATCCGATTTAAATGATTCAAAGAACTTTCTGCTTGTCTTAACAAAATAATTGATTTTGGAAAAAAAAAATTTGTTCCAACTTTTTTTTTTTTTTTTTAGTTTTTTGTATATCGAAAATATTTCAGATTTTATTTTTAATTCTGACTATTAGTTCTAATATACTTTATGAATAATTTCAACTCTGCAATTCAGTTTATATAATTCTTATAAATATTAGACAATGTTACAATATTTATAATAATCTATTTGAAAACATTCAGTATTCCTCGAACATTTCGTTACGGTACGGGAAGTTCCAGCAATTTGCCTTAAGGCACGATGCCATAATTGCCTCAAGACAGAATTCCACTTACAGCTAGTTCAAACTTAATTTACTTTATTATTTGCTATTTTTCATTTTTACACCTTTGCCAGTGTAAAAATTCAGTTGGTTCTTTATACACCACCCATGTGTAAGATTTTAAGGAGGTTATATGAAAAAAAAACGGTTGTGTCTAACATGAAATTAACAATGAATATTATAAAACAATTAAATAACGTATATTTAAAAATGCATTAAAAAAAACTTAGCACACAAGCAATACAAATAATAATGGACAAATATACTTTTGTTTGAATTTTCAAACATTGTTTTTTTTTTTTCTCCCAATAGCAATATCTTGAAAATCAAGGAGATAACTGATTATACATTCTTTTCTCTCCACATTGAAGTATTGTTGTTGAATCATTCTTAACTTTACTAGTTTTCAAGATATGGTTAGTGGACCTAGGCAGTACTGCCCTAGGACAGGTCCGTGAGATTAATTAAACTCAAACTTGGTTCAGGGAAGAATTGTGTGAGAGGTTTCTTATTGCCATTGCACGCTGCGGTGTCTCAAATGGCCTATTTCTAGTTAGAAACATATTTTTTTTAATATTGATAGTAAACATTGACATCGATACTGCACGGTGTCAGTTTGTCCAGAGCGGGGGTCGAACTCACGACCCCATTCGCACGAGTTCGTGCATCCGATCGTTACGACATATGATATAAATATACATATATATATATATATATATATATATATATATATATATATATATATATATATATATATATATATATATATTTATATATATATATTTATATATATATATATATATATATATATATATATAATTTAGTTGTTAATTTTGATGTTGAGATATATGAGTAAGTTCTTGTGGGGCGATACATCAAAGAATAAAAAGCAAAGATTTATAAATTAATCTTTAATTCCAAACGTTTCGACATTCAATTTAATGTCATCATAAGTGGATATTAACGTTGGTAGGTTACATCTAGAGAAGTGTACACGACACTAGAAATTAGCACTAACATTTATACAACTAACTTGTCAACACCATGATTTTTTTATAATTTTTGTATGATGTAAACAGAAAAATGATAGTTTTATTTGAACAAAAATGTGAATAAAGTTAAGTAATTTCTGCCAACGACTTCTGTACTGTGCGTGTTCCGAGGCTTATTTGCTAATAAGTAATTTATAAATCGTTGCTTTTTATTCTTTGATGTATCGCCCATATATATATATATATATATATATATATATATATATATATATATATATATATATATCATATGTCGTATGCTATTTAAAATTTTAAATTTTAAATAGTATGCTACAAATACAGATCATTGAATGGTGCAATTTTATACAAAAATAAAAATAGAATAAGAAATTTTGTATTTATTAAGTGGTTAATATGAAAGCAGAAAGCTAAATAAAATATATTGTAATAAATAATTTTCAAATATTTATTCCTAAATAAAAATATAAAAATAGAAAATCTTTGCACAACTGCAAGCAACAGATTCAATCTATTCTTTTTAATCTAACTTTTTCTAAAATATAATATTTTAAACTGAATTTGAAGGACACTTGCAACAGCATAATCGAACACATATGTATATTTTTACTTATGAGTTCACTAGTTTATCATTGCTTATATTATCAGGATATTCAAATAGAGAGTAAATTTATTATATAATGATAAAAAAATTCAAATTTTATGTTTATTTTTTTATTAATTATTTACATTATGTACAGTTATATTAAGAGATAAATGTTTGATAGTAGTTCAAATAGTAGATCAAATATCAAAAGTGAGCGATTTATTGTTGGCACAATCCACGGCTGGTGCAGGATCCGCATCCGGCGCAGTTGCTTCCTGCTTCGTAGATGCTGCTGCGCAACATGTTGCCGTTGACGTAGTTGCAGGCCATCAGGTAGGAGTTGAATTGTTGGTGCTTGTATGTGACGACTGCGCAACCGACGCGAGTTGACTTGGCCCAGGCGACTTGGGTGAAGTGACCGATTACTTTGCCGCTGCAAAACATCAAGCAAAGTTAGTAATTAGAAGGGACATCTAAAATGTGCTTTAACACTTACTTTCCGCCGGTGAAAGAATTGATTTCGGACAATTGGACATCCTTGACTTCATCGAACCAGGATTTGACACCTTGTTTCAAGACTTGTTCGACGGAGTAAGAAGCGGTGGTGAAGGAGTTGAACAAGTTTTGGCCGTTTTGGGTTTCTACAAGAAAGTTACCAAATCTAAGTCACATTGCCTTTTTAATACTTTTATGGGTATTATTATATTTACCAGTGTCACGGCAGCTGTCGTGGCTCATTTTGCATTGCAAGACGTTCAAGTAAGCCAAATGAGCAAGGTCATCATCCCAAACCTAATAAGTTTACAAAATCAGACACGAATTTTTATACACCTTTCTAACCGGTTACTTACTAATTCGTTCATGTTCTTGGCAGCGGGCAAGTTTTGTCCAGCGGCGTTCTTGGCTTGTCCCTTGGCAACTATGCTTCTGTAGTTGTTGTGTTCATCCAAAACGAATTTTTGTTCAGCGGCGCCCAAGTTCATGCGTTTGAAACCTACACAGCTTCCAGCGGGTTGGCCCTAAATTCAACATTCAGTTCGTAAATTTATTTCACTACTTGGTAATATGATTTTGGTACCACTTACTGAGTGGTTGCATCCAAAGTTAACTTGTCCGTTATAACATTTGAATTGGCAATAGTCTCTTGCTTGTGCGGCGACAGCCACCAACAGGAGAACCAGGAACATACGAGCGGCTGGAAATAAATATAAATTAGATACAATTAATTTTCCTTATTTATAATACTACTTATAAAAATTAAAGAATAATATGCATAATACTTTTAGTATCCAAGCAATCATTCGGAATTTAGTACTTACCCATTTTACAAGTCTTTCTTGATAATGATACAAGTAGAATATGTCATTAGAACTTTTTCTGCCACTTTTATATATGTTCTTTGTTTTCTTAGATGTGTTACGTAATTACTGTTAAGCAAACATTATTATTGTAACTGATTAATATTATCAAATTTTCTGGATGGAAATAGAATAATATTATTGAGTTCGTTATTAAATACACGTTGCTAAGCATAACATTTTCCTAAATATTTGTCTCACGCCAGGTAAGAAATAACAATTTTGGACATAATATTTGATTAGCTTATCTTTTTAAATTTACTTCTACAAATAATTATATTAGTGCTTGTTTTTATTTATATTGAGATTAGGAAGAGGGTTCTCAGTATATATTCTGCTTACTGGAACTGCTTCTGCTTTTTTGACCTAGTTTTTAATCATATCGTTTTCACGAAGGCCTATAATTAAAATACAGCGAAGCTTATATAAATTCTAGATGTAATTCATTAACTTTCCGAATGAGAAGTTTGTTCACATAAGAAAATCCGATTTGCTAATTTTATGTTTTCTCGACGTTTCAAACAATTCTGAATCGAATGAGTCAAAATTTGGAAAAAGTATGTGTATGTGTGTGTGTAAACAGATTTTGGACCCTTCATCGACGTTTTCTCAAAAACGGGTGGGCCGATTTCAGAAATTTAACATCCCTTTGATGTAATTTGACAAGAACTAGCATTTGTCGGTTTTGCGCAACAGTCAAGTCGTTTCTCGTTAATAGCAGAAAAGTGAAAAAAGGCTACGTTTTAGCCTGCAATTTTAAATTTACTTTAAGATTTTTATAATTTTTTTTGGCAATAGATATCATGGTTTTATAGATCTCACTAAAATATTACGGCCCTACGACAAGTCGTTTAATTTATGTGGCTTTATTTTGACTATGAAGTTCATGCACTAAACTACTACTAAACAGTACTACGAAAATTGTTTGAATTGTATAAATTTTTTGAATCTTGGAATAATAAGGTACAATTTTAAGACATACAAGCAGACGTCCCTGTAGACCATGATTAATATAATTACAGATATTATAATTCTGATTGATAGATATCAATTGAAAATCTTAATGTTTAGAAATGAGTAGAAGCAAAAACTTTATTTTTGTAATAAACAGCTGAAGATTCTATCTAAATATCAAAAATTTCAATTTCGATTGCTTGTTAATGATAACACATTTTGGGTAGTTTATGCAACTTGCCTTTAGGCTAAATGCCACTTTCAACTAGTTAAGTTTTCAAATTGTGTTATAATTTTTAGTATGATTTGAACATTCTTTGCATCAATTACGTACACACACTTATATACATACATATATATATATATATATATATATCATTATTATTATTATTATTATTATTATTATTATTATTATTATTATTATCATTATTATTTTTTGTTCAATTTATTTAAACATTTCAAATCGTATAATAGCAGAAAGAACCATACAAATATTTCAAAAAAATATTCAATCTATAGAGGACATTTTTTAATAATATGTATATGGCTACAGTGAATTAACAAAGTGTACGAAATACATAAAAAACATAATACAAAATACATTTCCTGTTTTAGTATCCAAATTTAAATTTGTATTTATTCCCTAATAGTTATATTAAAAATACAAACTCGCCATATCAATTTTTCTGATGTACAATTTATGCGGTACAATTTGAACATAAATTATGTTTCTAGATCTTCGAATATTTACTTCCTAAATTTTATTTTTTAACAGCGATGAGAACTACGGGTTCTGTGAGCGGTGTGTGCTCGCTTACATTAATATTCTGTAATTTTTCATGTAAGTGCAAACCAGTGGTTATTCACTCTTCTTTACAATTGCTAGATTTAATATATTAGGTATGTGCATCGAATAGTGCTTACCTAAATGTGATGCATTAAAGCCATCTAGAGGCTATTGTTACTTGAAATTATATTTGAGATATATAACCTCAAATGGAAACTTAATGTTATACTTATTAATATCGCGAGCTTCGAATCAACTCGGGACTAGTTAGGACTAGTAGCGCTAACCCACGTTCTTACCGGTTACGTCGCTGGATCTTTGTTTTCTTAGGATGTATATAAATATAATTTTATTTCAAGTTTTATTACAACAAATGCAAAATATGAGAAGCATTAATAAAGTGGATAGTATGAATCTAGAATTATAGTATCAATATTATAATTTTGATAATATATCATCAATTATTTTTTTGCCATTATTTGATATATTTGGACTCGGATTCTACAGAACCTTATCCATGTTAGTCCCAGGGACAATATGAATATCAATTTATAGTCAAAAATTTATATTATAATAAAACAAGTAATTATCTAACAAACTCAATTTAAAAATAAATAATTACAGTAAAACCGTTGACTGATAAAAATCAGATATTTTTCTGGAAATTTGCCAAGAAAATATATCAAGGGCTATATAGCCAGTACCCAATGAAACCATTTCTAGCATTATAGAACATGTTAGTATTAGCAAGAAAATAACACGTGTTACAAAAGTCACTTGGTTATTTAAAATAAATTTTGTAATGTATTATTTTATTAATGTGGAGTTTAAAAAAACATTTTAATCGATAATAGTATTAACTGTTAATTATTTTTTGGTTTCACACAAACTTTTATAAAAAAATGATTGAAATATTCAAATTTTAATCAGAAAAATTTTAATAAAATCCGCAGCAACGCGTTGCCGAGAACGCTAGTATAAATAAATAAATAAAATAAATATAATATATATATATATATATATATATATTTATATATTATATATATTTATAATTATGAGAATTCTGGCCCTACTGAAATATATTAACTAGCTCATTAAAATTAAGTTTGAGTATCCATCATATTGCTAAGAAAAATGATAGTTTTATTGTTGTATGTTTATTTTTTATCATTTATTTACATTATGTACAGTTATTTCAAAAGCTAAATGTATGAATGTAGTTCAAATATTAGAGGCGGTATTTTAAGTGAGCGATTTATTGTTGGCACAATCCACGGCTGGTGCAGGATCCGCATCCGGCGCAGTTGCTGCTTCCTGCTTCGTAGACGCTGCTGCGCACCATGTTGCCGTTGACGTAGTTGCAGGCCATCAG
>NW_020538340.1:0-10000 GCF_003426905.1 Ctenocephalides felis
CCGCTGGGATTTAGTGCTGGGCTTTCCCTGTTCGCTCGCCGCTACTAAGGGAATCCTAGTTAGTTTCTTTTCCACCGCTTAGTAATATGCTTAAATTCAGCGGGTAATCTCATCTGCTCTGAGGTCGTATTATGATTATGATGTGCTCGCAAACGTTAGTAAGCAAGCGCACACAAAATCGACGAGGAAACTTTGAATCGTCCAAATTTGCCGGAACGAAACCGCATTTCGAAGAGTTCGGGTTTCCGTTATTCGGGAGGGTCGCAAGAATATAAAATCTCTAGGACACACAACCCGCCGTAATCCCACAGAACGTCAACGAACGGTAATGTCCGATGTTGCAAAATGGACTGGCTCACACGTTGAGTGAATTATTTAAGAGCACGCATTTACGCGAAACTCCATCATTCGCCGGCAAGCCGTTTAAAGCAAGCGGCAGTCTGGTAATGTTATACGACCCTCAGCCAGAGGTGGTCCGGGAACAGTATCCGAGGACCGCAATGTGCGTTCGAAATGTCAATGTTCATGTATCCTGCAGTTCACATGTCGACGCGCAATTAGCTGCGTTCTTCATCGACCCACGAGCCAAGTGATCCACCGTTCAGGGTGATTTTATATATATTTATACATGTTTCAATCGTGATTCCCTCGAAATCGTTTAAGATAACTCGGGCGATTCTGAAACTAGTATGTTTATTATGGTTACAATTAGTACACCGTAAAGCTTTCGCTTTTCGGTCCGAGATACGAGACCTCGTTTCAAAATTGAAATATGAATATTTCATTGTGTGTGAGATTGAAAAATCTGCTTTCGCTGATCTTTCATTTTCTTAAAACAACGCAATGAAGCGAATGTTCAAATTCGCACAATTTGAATAAAATGTGCAGAGTATATAGAATACTAACGCAAGCGTTTACTACAATCGACTTTGAAACACTAGACTTTCATCTAGCGCCCAAAGAATTGATTGAGCTATGCGTTTAAAGTATAATATTCAAAAAGAGCCGTTTTCACAACGAACTTCGTCATTCGCTCAGGCATCTGGCGATACCGAGCAGATATACATGGCAGTGCTCTCACACAATGCATAAGAGCGCTAAGCGGTTGTAAACCGCGTCACGCTGCTTTGCACACTGCGCAATATTTTGCGACTAGCTCCGGTCAAACGTTAATGAAACGAATGATCCATCGTTGCGAGACGCTTTAAGATTTTACGTACGTATCGTATGGTTTCATTATATCGTATCGCACACGTTTTTCTTGACTACTTAAATGTACGTTAATGTCCTTCCGCAGGCACCTACGGAATTCGACTGTTTGACTTTTACTTCTAAATATCAAGTTTGGTCATCTTCCAGCAACATCGGCAATGTCGAACGACGCTGCGCGCACCGGTCCGAAGACCTCACTAAATAATTCTCGGTCGTAGTAGCGACGGGCGGTGTGTACAAAGGGCAGGGACGTAATCAACGCAAGCTTATGACTCGCGCTTACTAGGAATTCCTCGTTCATGGGGAAGAATTGCAAGCCCCAATCCCTAGCACGAAGAGGCTTCAACGGATTACCCGGACCTTTCGGCCAAGGAAAACCTGCTGATCTCTTCAGTGTAGCGCGCGTGCGGCCCAGAACATCTAAGGGCATCACAGACCTGTTATTGCTCAATTTCGTGCGACTAAATGCCACCTGTCCCTCTAAGAAGATATATTTGTACGCCGGTAGTAAGAACCACAACCAACAACGACCGAAGCCGAAGCGGAGGGTCTTTGCGATACCGGAAAGTACGCCTATTTAGCAGGCTAGAGTCTCGTTCGTTATCAGAATTAACCAGACAAATCGCTCCACCAACTAAGAACGGCCATGCACCACCACCCACCGAATCAAGAAAGAGCTCTCAATCTGTCAATCCTTCCGGTGTCCGGACCTGGTGAGGTTTCCCGTGTTGAGTCAAATTAAGCCGCAGGCTCCACTCCTTGTAGTGCCCTTCCGTCAATTCCTTTAAGTTTCAGCTTTGCAACCATACTTCCCCGGAACCCAAAAGCTTTGGTTCCCGGAAGCTGCCCGCCGAGTCATCGGAGGAACTTCGGCGGATCGCTAGCTGGCATCGTTTATGGTTAGAACTAGGGCGGTATCTGATCGCCTTCGAACCTCTAACTTTCGTTCTTGATTGATGAAAACACATTTGGCAAATGCTTTCGCTTCTGTCCGTCTTGCGACGATCCAAGAATTTCACCTCTAACGTCGCAATACGAATGCCCCCAGTTGTCCCTATTAATCATTACCTCGGAATTCCGAAAACCAACAAAATAGAACCGAGGTCCTATTCCATTATTCCATGCACACAATATTCAGGCGAATGAGCCTGCTTTAAGCACTCTAATTTGTTCAAAGTAAACGTACCGGCCCACCTCGACACTCGGTGAAGAGCACCGTGGTAGGATTTTGAGTTGGGCCGCCTTTTGACGGGCTAAGCCCACCGGTAGGACGTCCCACAGACATGCCAGTTGAACACCGCGAGCGGTGAACCGACAGTGTGGGACACAGATTCAACTACGAGCTTTTTAACCGCAACAACTTTAATATACGCTATTAGAGCTGGAATTACCGCGGCTGCTGGCACCAGACTGGCCCTCTAATAGATCCTCGTTAAAGGATTTAAAGTGTACTCATTCCGATTACGGGGCCTCGGATGAGTCCCGTATCGTTATTTTTCGTCACTACCTCCCCGTGCCGGGAGTGGGTAATTTGCGCGCCTGCTGCCTTCCTTGGATGTGGTAGCCGTTTCTCAGGCTCCCTCTCCGGAATCGAACCCTGATTCCCCGTTACCCGTAACAACCATGGTAGTCGCAGAAACTACCATCGACAGTTGATAAGGCAGACATTTGAAAGATGCGTCGCCGGTACTAGACCGTGCGATCAGCACAAAGTTATTCAGAGTCACCAAGTCAAACGGTGAGCAAGGCAAGCCCGCCACCGATTGGTTTTGATCTAATAAAAGCATTCCTTCCATCTCTGGTCGGAACTCTATTTGCATGTATTAGCTCTAGAATTACCACAGTTATCCAAGTAATGTGGGTACGATCTAAGGAACCATAACTGATGTAATGAGCCATTCGCGGTTTCACCTTAATGTGGCTTGCACTGAGACATGCATGGCTTAATCTTTGAGACAAGCATATACTACTGGCAGGATCAACCAGGGTGCTATATATATATAATAGCATAGTGCGTAAATGTCCCTCGGCGTCACCCGAGAGACCACACTTTGTATAGAAAAGTTCGATGAATATTTCTAAACAACGAATTTTCTTACATATATATATATCTGAGCCGTACGATATTCCCTGAACATAACGAACAGTTTACATCGCGACTAGATATTTTATATATTCTGCGCTTAACACAGAGGCTAGACCTTTAACAACCGTCGAAACGGCGGTCCGTACATGAAATTTGCGGTCCGCAGACCCAGTTAATTTCAAACAGTCTCTTTACCCTTCGTTAGATTGAAAACGTCGGGGCGAATTCATAAGAATTCATCGTTATAACTCACTTTTATTCTCGCTCGGAGAGTATTGAGTTGATAGCATTTGTATATTTGATTTTCCGCATAAGAGTCTTTGCGTCAACGACACATGCCCGCGGATATGCTGTACAGTATGGTTGAACACTTATAAATAAGGTCCAGAACCCGGCCGTAAACCGACATCCGAACATATACGGCGTATATAATTCCAGACACGGTCTACGACATTATTTAAAGTAACGCCGCTATATAGTTGATAGACTAAAAGTATCGAATATAATGTATAAAATACACCGGGGAATAATATTCGAACCTGCCTGAACAACACAGCGTACTTTAGCCTAAGCTTGCTCGCATCGCACTCGACACGACCTATCCCCCTATATAAGGCGCGCGGCCACAGCGTAAGTATTAGACTGAGTCCCAAGCGACGTGCATTTGACCTGCGGCGAGGGCCTGCTCGCGCTTACGGTGTGAATCGTCAAGACAAAAGTCTGGGAAAATTTCGAACTGCGAACCCTTATGATAGAAAAATTTTTGTCGAAAATTTTGTTAGATGTTCAAACAGTTTTATATATATGGACAATATGAATTATAGTTAATTATTGAGTTTTTAGGTGTTTTTTGGGTTTTTTTAAACTTTTGTATAAAATTATGTATTTATTGATTTTTATAGATCTCAATGAATATAAAACGAATTTATATATAGTTATATTATTTTTTATAATTATTTGTTTAAATTTTCTAATTTTACAATAAATGTTCAAACCAGTTTTCCTCGATTTTCTCTTAAACCGTAAAAGATACGAAAAAACTTTGTTCGTACGAAAGATGCAGAATAAAATTATGAATAAAATGGTATATGAATGGTTAAGTGTGTTCATATAATTTTCTCGAGATTTTCCGATTTTCCTGAAATTTTACGACGGCAACTCGCCTGTAGGCCACACCGTTGGAATTCGAAGTTGCGATATATGGGAAAAAAACTAAGAATTTTGAGACCTTTCTAACGATGTATAATACTTTATATGTTTTCTTTACAGAAATATCGAATCGTGAGGAGTATTGCTCCAACCTAGCCGCACTTTGCATTTTGACAAGTTAACATCTACACATATTGCTCTATAACATGAAAACCGTAAAAGATACGAAAAAACTTTGTTCGTACGAAAGATGCAGAATAAAATTATGAATAAAATGGTATATGAATGGTTAAGTGTGTTCATATAATTTTCTCGAGATTTTCCGATTTTCCTGAAATTTTACGACGGCAACTCGCCTGTAGGCCACACCGTTTGGAATTCGAAGTTGCGATATATGGGAAAAAAACTAAGAATTTTGAGACCTTTCTAACGATGTATAATACTTTATATGTTTTCTTTACAGAAATATCGAATCGTGAGGAGTATTGCTCCAACCTAGCCGCACTTTGCATTTTGACAAGTTAACATCTACACATATTGCTCTATAACATGAAAACCGTAAAAGATACGAAAAAACTTTGTTCGTACGAAAGATGCAGAATAAAATTATGAATAAAATGGTATATGAATGGTTAAGTGTGTTCATATAATTTTCTCGAGATTTTCCGATTTTCCTGAAATTTTACGACGGCAACTCGCCTGTAGGCCACACCGTTCGGAATTCGAAGTTGCGATATATGGGAAAAAAACTAAGAATTTTGAGACCTTTCTAACGATGTATAATACTTTATATGTTTTCTTTACAGAAATATCGAATCGTGAGGAGTATTGCTCCAACCTAGCCGCACTTTGCATTTTGACAAGTTAACATCTACACATATTGCTCTATAACATGAAAACCGTAAAAGATACGAAAAAACTTTGTTCGTACGAAAGATGCAGAATAAAATTATGAATAAAATGGTATATGAATGGTTAAGTGTGTTCATATAATTTTCTCGAGATTTTCCGATTTTCCTGAAATTTTACGACGGCAACTCGCCTGTAGGCCACACCGTTTGGAATTCGAAGTTGCGATATATGGGAAAAAAACTAAGAATTTTGAGACCTTTCTAACGATGTATAATACTTTATATGTTTTCTTTACAGAAATATCGAATCGTGAGGAGTATTGCTCCAACCTAGCCGCACTTTGCATTTTGACAAGTTAACATCTACACATATTGCTCTATAACATGAAAACCGTAAAAGATACGAAAAAACTTTGTTCGTACGAAAGATGCAGAATAAAATTATGAATAAAATGGTATATGAATGGTTAAGTGTGTTCATATAATTTTCTCGAGATTTTCCGATTTTCCTGAAATTTTACGACGGCAACTCGCCTGTAGGCCACACCGTTCGGAATTCGAAGTTGCGATATATGGGAAAAAAACTAAGAATTTTGAGACCTTTCTAACGATGTATAATACTTTATATGTTTTCTTTACAGAAATATCGAATCGTGAGGAGTATTGCTCCAACCTAGCCGCACTTTGCATTTTGACAAGTTAACATCTACACATATTGCTCTATAACATGAAAACCGTAAAAGATACGAAAAAACTTTGTTCGTACGAAAGATGCAGAATAAAATTATGAATAAAATGGTATATGAATGGTTAAGTGTGTTCATATAATTTTCTCGAGATTTTCCGATTTTCCTGAAATTTTACGACGGCAACTCGCCTGTAGGCCACACCGTTCGGAATTCGAAGTTGCGATATATGGGAAAAAAACTAAGAATTTTGAGACCTTTCTAACGATGTATAATACTTTATATGTTTTCTTTACAGAAATATCGAATCGTGAGGAGTATTGCTCCAACCTAGCCGCACTTTGCATTTTGACAAGTTAACATCTACACATATTGCTCTATAACATGAAAACCGTAAAAGATACGAAAAAACTTTGTTCGTACGAAAGATGCAGAATAAAATTATGAATAAAATGGTATATGAATGGTTAAGTGTGTTCATATAATTTTCTCGAGATTTTCCGATTTTCCTGAAATTTTACGACGGCAACTCGCCTGTAGGCCACACCGTTTGGAATTCGAAGTTGCGATATATGGGAAAAAAACTAAGAATTTTGAGACCTTTCTAACGATGTATAATACTTTATATGTTTTCTTTACAGAAATATCGAATCGTGAGGAGTATTGCTCCAACCTAGCCGCACTTTGCATTTTGACAAGTTAACATCTACACATATTGCTCTATAACATGAAAACCGTAAAAGATACGAAAAAACTTTGTTCGTACGAAAGATGCAGAATAAAATTATGAATAAAATGGTATATGAATGGTTAAGTGTGTTCATATAATTTTCTCGAGATTTTCCGATTTTCCTGAAATTTTACGACGGCAACTCGCCTGTAGGCCACACCGTTTGGAATTCGAAGTTGCGATATATGGGAAAAAAACTAAGAATTTTGAGACCTTTCTAACGATGTATAATACTTTATATGTTTTCTTTACAGAAATATCGAATCGTGAGGAGTATTGCTCCAACCTAGCCGCACTTTGCATTTTGACAAGTTAACATCTACACATATTGCTCTATAACATGAAAACCGTAAAAGATACGAAAAAACTTTGTTCGTACGAAAGATGCAGAATAAAATTATGAATAAAATGGTATATGAATGGTTAAGTGTGTTCATATAATTTTCTCGAGATTTTCCGATTTTCCTGAAATTTTACGACGGCAACTCGCCTGTAGGCCACACCGTTTGGAATTCGAAGTTGCGATATATGGGAAAAAAACTAAGAATTTTGAGACCTTTCTAACGATGTATAATACTTTATATGTTTTCTTTACAGAAATATCGAATCGTGAGGAGTATTGCTCCAACCTAGCCGCACTTTGCATTTTGACAAGTTAACATCTACACATATTGCTCTATAACATGAAAACCGTAAAAGATACGAAAAAACTTTGTTCGTACGAAAGATGCAGAATAAAATTATGAATAAAATGGTATATGAATGGTTAAGTGTGTTCATATAATTTTCTCGAGATTTTCCGATTTTCCTGAAATTTTACGACGGCAACTCGCCTGTAGGCCACACCGTTTGGAATTCGAAGTTGCGATATATGGGAAAAAAACTAAGAATTTTGAGACCTTTCTAACGATGTATAATACTTTATATGTTTTCTTTACAGAAATATCGAATCGTGAGGAGTATTGCTCCAACCTAGCCGCACTTTGCATTTTGACAAGTTAACATCTACACATATTGCTCTATAACATGAAAACCGTAAAAGATACGAAAAAACTTTGTTCGTACGAAAGATGCAGAATAAAATTATGAATAAAATGGTATATGAATGGTTAAGTGTGTTCATATAATTTTCTCGAGATTTTCCGATTTTCCTGAAATTTTACGACGGCAACTCGCCTGTAGGCCACACCGTTTGGAATTCGAAGTTGCGATATATGGGAAAAAAACTAAGAATTTTGAGACCTTTCTAACGATGTATAATACTTTATATGTTTTCTTTACAGAAATATCGAATCGTGAGGAGTATTGCTCCAACCTAGCCGCACTTTGCATTTTGACAAGTTAACATCTACACATATTGCTCTATAACATGAAAACCGTAAAAGATACGAAAAAACTTTGTTCGTACGAAAGATGCAGAATAAAATTATGAATAAAATGGTATATGAATGGTTAAGTGTGTTCATATAATTTTCTCGAGATTTTCCGATTTTCCTGAAATTTTACGACGGCAACTCGCCTGTAGGCCACACCGTTTGGAATTCGAAGTTGCGATATATGGGAAAAAAACTAAGAATTTTGAGACCTTTCTAACGATGTATAATACTTTATATGTTTTCTTTACAGAAATATCGAATCGTGAGGAGTATTGCTCCAACCTAGCCGCACTTTGCATTTTGACAAGTTAACATCTACACATATTGCTCTATAACATGAAAACCGTAAAAGATACGAAAAAACTTTGTTCGTACGAAAGATGCAGAATAAAATTATGAATAAAATGGTATATGAATGGTTAAGTGTGTTCATATAATTTTCTCGAGATTTTCCGATTTTCCTGAAATTTTACGACGGCAACTCGCCTGTAGGCCACACCGTTCGGAATTCGAAGTTGCGATATATGGGAAAAAAACTAAGAATTTTGAGACCTTTCTAACGATGTATAATACTTTATATGTTTTCTTTACAGAAATATCGAATCGTGAGGAGTATTGCTCCAACCTAGCCGCACTTTGCATTTTGACAAGTTAACATCTACACATATTGCTCTATAACATGAAAACCGTAAAAGATACGAAAAAACTTTGTTCGTACGAAAGATGCAGAATAAAATTATGAATAAAATGGTATATGAATGGTTAAGTGTGTTCATATAATTTTCTCGAGATTTTCCGATTTTCCTGAAATTTTACGACGGCAACTCGCCTGTAGGCCACACCGTTTGGAATTCGAAGTTGCGATATATGGGAAAAAAACTAAGAATTTTGAGACCTTTCTAACGATGTATAATACTTTATATGTTTTCTTTACAGAAATATCGAATCGTGAGGAGTATTGCTCCAACCTAGCCGCACTTTGCATTTTGACAAGTTAACATCTACACATATTGCTCTATAACATGAAAACCGTAAAAGATACGAAAAAACTTTGTTCGTACGAAAGATGCAGAATAAAATTATGAATAAAATGGTATATGAATGGTTAAGTGTGTTCATATAATTTTCTCGAGATTTTCCGATTTTCCTGAAATTTTACGACGGCAACTCGCCTGTAGGCCACACCGTTCGGAATTCGAAGTTGCGATATATGGGAAAAAAACTAAGAATTTTGAGACCTTTCTAACGATGTATAATACTTTATATGTTTTCTTTACAGAAATATCGAATCGTGAGGAGTATTGCTCCAACCTAGCCGCACTTTGCATTTTGACAAGTTAACATCTACACATATTGCTCTATAACATGAAAACCGTAAAAGATACGAAAAAACTTTGTTCGTACGAAAGATGCAGAATAAAATTATGAATAAAATGGTATATGAATGGTTAAGTGTGTTCATATAATTTTCTCGAGATTTTCCGATTTTCCTGAAATTTTACGACGGCAACTCGCCTGTAGGCCACACCGTTTGGAATTCGAAGTTGCGATATATGGGAAAAAAACTAAGAATTTTGAGACCTTTCTAACGATGTATAATACTTTATATGTTTTCTTTACAGAAATATCGAATCGTGAGGAGTATTGCTCCAACCTAGCCGCACTTTGCATTTTGACAAGTTAACATCTACACATATTGCTCTATAACATGAAAACCGTAAAAGATACGAAAAAACTTTGTTCGTACGAAAGATGCAGAATAAAATTATGAATAAAATGGTATATGAATGGTTAAGTGTGTTCATATAATTTTCTCGAGATTTTCCGATTTTCCTGAAATTTTACGACGGCAACTCGCCTGTAGGCCACACCGTTTGGAATTCGAAGTTGCGATATATGGGAAAAAAACT
>NW_020538340.1:17500-25951 GCF_003426905.1 Ctenocephalides felis
TTACCTCGGAATTCCGAAAACCAACAAAATAGAACCGAGGTCCTATTCCATTATTCCATGCACACAATATTCAGGCGAATGAGCCTGCTTTAAGCACTCTAATTTGTTCAAAGTAAACGTACCGGCCCACCTCGACACTCGGTGAAGAGCACCGTGGTAGGATTTTGAGTTGGGCCGCCTTTTGACGGGCTAAGCCCACCGGTAGGACGTCCCACAGACATGCCAGTTGAACACCGCGAGCGGTGAACCGACAGTGTGGGACACAGATTCAACTACGAGCTTTTTAACCGCAACAACTTTAATATACGCTATTAGAGCTGGAATTACCGCGGCTGCTGGCACCAGACTGGCCCTCTAATAGATCCTCGTTAAAGGATTTAAAGTGTACTCATTCCGATTACGGGGCCTCGGATGAGTCCCGTATCGTTATTTTTCGTCACTACCTCCCCGTGCCGGGAGTGGGTAATTTGCGCGCCTGCTGCCTTCCTTGGATGTGGTAGCCGTTTCTCAGGCTCCCTCTCCGGAATCGAACCCTGATTCCCCGTTACCCGTAACAACCATGGTAGTCGCAGAAACTACCATCGACAGTTGATAAGGCAGACATTTGAAAGATGCGTCGCCGGTACTAGACCGTGCGATCAGCACAAAGTTATTCAGAGTCACCAAGTCAAACGGTGAGCAAGGCAAGCCCGCCACCGATTGGTTTTGATCTAATAAAAGCATTCCTTCCATCTCTGGTCGGAACTCTATTTGCATGTATTAGCTCTAGAATTACCACAGTTATCCAAGTAATGTGGGTACGATCTAAGGAACCATAACTGATGTAATGAGCCATTCGCGGTTTCACCTTAATGTGGCTTGCACTGAGACATGCATGGCTTAATCTTTGAGACAAGCATATACTACTGGCAGGATCAACCAGGGTGCTATATATATATAATAGCATAGTGCGTAAATGTCCCTCGGCGTCACCCGAGAGACCACACTTTGTATAGAAAAGTTCGATGAATATTTCTAAACAACGAATTTTCTTACATATATATATATCTGAGCCGTACGATATTCCCTGAACATAACGAACAGTTTACATCGCGACTAGATATTTTATATATTCTGCGCTTAACACAGAGGCTAGACCTTTAACAACCGTCGAAACGGCGGTCCGTACATGAAATTTGCGGTCCGCAGACCCAGTTAATTTCAAACAGTCTCTTTACCCTTCGTTAGATTGAAAACGTCGGGGCGAATTCATAAGAATTCATCGTTATAACTCACTTTTATTCTCGCTCGGAGAGTATTGAGTTGATAGCATTTGTATATTTGATTTTCCGCATAAGAGTCTTTGCGTCAACGACACATGCCCGCGGATATGCTGTACAGTATGGTTGAACACTTATAAATAAGGTCCAGAACCCGGCCGTAAACCGACATCCGAACATATACGGCGTATATAATTCCAGACACGGTCTACGACATTATTTAAAGTAACGCCGCTATATAGTTGATAGACTAAAAGTATCGAATATAATGTATAAAATACACCGGGGAATAATATTCGAACCTGCCTGAACAACACAGCGTACTTTAGCCTAAGCTTGCTCGCATCGCACTCGACACGACCTATCCCCCTATATAAGGCGCGCGGCCACAGCGTAAGTATTAGACTGAGTCCCAAGCGACGTGCATTTGACCTGCGGCGAGGGCCTGCTCGCGCTTACGGTGTGAATCGTCAAGACAAAAGTCTGGGAAAATTTCGAACTGCGAACCCTTATGATAGAAAAATTTTTGTCGAAAATTTTGTTAGATGTTCAAACAGTTTTATATATATGGACAATATGAATTATAGTTAATTATTGAGTTTTTAGGTGTTTTTTGGGTTTTTTTAAACTTTTGTATAAAATTATGTATTTATTGATTTTTATAGATCTCAATGAATATAAAACGAATTTATATATAGTTATATTATTTTTTATAATTATTTGTTTAAATTTTCTAATTTTACAATAAATGTTCAAACCAGTTTTCCTCGATTTTCTCTTAAACCGTAAAAGATACGAAAAAACTTTGTTCGTACGAAAGATGCAGAATAAAATTATGAATAAAATGGTATATGAATGGTTAAGTGTGTTCATATAATTTTCTCGAGATTTTCCGATTTTCCTGAAATTTTACGACGGCAACTCGCCTGTAGGCCACACCGTTCGGAATTCGAAGTTGCGATATATGGGAAAAAAACTAAGAATTTTGAGACCTTTCTAACGATGTATAATACTTTATATGTTTTCTTTACAGAAATATCGAATCGTGAGGAGTATTGCTCCAACCTAGCCGCACTTTGCATTTTGACAAGTTAACATCTACACATATTGCTCTATAACATGAAAACCGTAAAAGATACGAAAAAACTTTGTTCGTACGAAAGATGCAGAATAAAATTATGAATAAAATGGTATATGAATGGTTAAGTGTGTTCATATAATTTTCTCGAGATTTTCCGATTTTCCTGAAATTTTACGACGGCAACTCGCCTGTAGGCCACACCGTTTGGAATTCGAAGTTGCGATATATGGGAAAAAAACTAAGAATTTTGAGACCTTTCTAACGATGTATAATACTTTATATGTTTTCTTTACAGAAATATCGAATCGTGAGGAGTATTGCTCCAACCTAGCCGCACTTTGCATTTTGACAAGTTAACATCTACACATATTGCTCTATAACATGAAAACCGTAAAAGATACGAAAAAACTTTGTTCGTACGAAAGATGCAGAATAAAATTATGAATAAAATGGTATATGAATGGTTAAGTGTGTTCATATAATTTTCTCGAGATTTTCCGATTTTCCTGAAATTTTACGACGGCAACTCGCCTGTAGGCCACACCGTTTGGAATTCGAAGTTGCGATATATGGGAAAAAAACTAAGAATTTTGAGACCTTTCTAACGATGTATAATACTTTATATGTTTTCTTTACAGAAATATCGAATCGTGAGGAGTATTGCTCCAACCTAGCCGCACTTTGCATTTTGACAAGTTAACATCTACACATATTGCTCTATAACATGAAAACCGTAAAAGATACGAAAAAACTTTGTTCGTACGAAAGATGCAGAATAAAATTATGAATAAAATGGTATATGAATGGTTAAGTGTGTTCATATAATTTTCTCGAGATTTTCCGATTTTCCTGAAATTTTACGACGGCAACTCGCCTGTAGGCCACACCGTTTGGAATTCGAAGTTGCGATATATGGGAAAAAAACTAAGAATTTTGAGACCTTTCTAACGATGTATAATACTTTATATGTTTTCTTTACAGAAATATCGAATCGTGAGGAGTATTGCTCCAACCTAGCCGCACTTTGCATTTTGACAAGTTAACATCTACACATATTGCTCTATAACATGAAAACCGTAAAAGATACGAAAAAACTTTGTTCGTACGAAAGATGCAGAATAAAATTATGAATAAAATGGTATATGAATGGTTAAGTGTGTTCATATAATTTTCTCGAGATTTTCCGATTTTCCTGAAATTTTACGACGGCAACTCGCCTGTAGGCCACACCGTTTGGAATTCGAAGTTGCGATATATGGGAAAAAAACTAAGAATTTTGAGACCTTTCTAACGATGTATAATACTTTATATGTTTTCTTTACAGAAATATCGAATCGTGAGGAGTATTGCTCCAACCTAGCCGCACTTTGCATTTTGACAAGTTAACATCTACACATATTGCTCTATAACATGAAAACCGTAAAAGATACGAAAAAACTTTGTTCGTACGAAAGATGCAGAATAAAATTATGAATAAAATGGTATATGAATGGTTAAGTGTGTTCATATAATTTTCTCGAGATTTTCCGATTTTCCTGAAATTTTACGACGGCAACTCGCCTGTAGGCCACACCGTTCGGAATTCGAAGTTGCGATATATGGGAAAAAAACTAAGAATTTTGAGACCTTTCTAACGATGTATAATACTTTATATGTTTTCTTTACAGAAATATCGAATCGTGAGGAGTATTGCTCCAACCTAGCCGCACTTTGCATTTTGACAAGTTAACATCTACACATATTGCTCTATAACATGAAAACCGTAAAAGATACGAAAAAACTTTGTTCGTACGAAAGATGCAGAATAAAATTATGAATAAAATGGTATATGAATGGTTAAGTGTGTTCATATAATTTTCTCGAGATTTTCCGATTTTCCTGAAATTTTACGACGGCAACTCGCCTGTAGGCCACACCGTTTGGAATTCGAAGTTGCGATATATGGGAAAAAAACTAAGAATTTTGAGACCTTTCTAACGATGTATAATACTTTATATGTTTTCTTTACAGAAATATCGAATCGTGAGGAGTATTGCTCCAACCTAGCCGCACTTTGCATTTTGACAAGTTAACATCTACACATATTGCTCTATAACATGAAAACCGTAAAAGATACGAAAAAACTTTGTTCGTACGAAAGATGCAGAATAAAATTATGAATAAAATGGTATATGAATGGTTAAGTGTGTTCATATAATTTTCTCGAGATTTTCCGATTTTCCTGAAATTTTACGACGGCAACTCGCCTGTAGGCCACACCGTTTGGAATTCGAAGTTGCGATATATGGGAAAAAAACTAAGAATTTTGAGACCTTTCTAACGATGTATAATACTTTATATGTTTTCTTTACAGAAATATCGAATCGTGAGGAGTATTGCTCCAACCTAGCCGCACTTTGCATTTTGACAAGTTAACATCTACACATATTGCTCTATAACATGAAAACCGTAAAAGATACGAAAAAACTTTGTTCGTACGAAAGATGCAGAATAAAATTATGAATAAAATGGTATATGAATGGTTAAGTGTGTTCATATAATTTTCTCGAGATTTTCCGATTTTCCTGAAATTTTACGACGGCAACTCGCCTGTAGGCCACACCGTTTGGAATTCGAAGTTGCGATATATGGGAAAAAAACTAAGAATTTTGAGACCTTTCTAACGATGTATAATACTTTATATGTTTTCTTTACAGAAATATCGAATCGTGAGGAGTATTGCTCCAACCTAGCCGCACTTTGCATTTTGACAAGTTAACATCTACACATATTGCTCTATAACATGAAAACCGTAAAAGATACGAAAAAACTTTGTTCGTACGAAAGATGCAGAATAAAATTATGAATAAAATGGTATATGAATGGTTAAGTGTGTTCATATAATTTTCTCGAGATTTTCCGATTTTCCTGAAATTTTACGACGGCAACTCGCCTGTAGGCCACACCGTTTGGAATTCGAAGTTGCGATATATGGGAAAAAAACTAAGAATTTTGAGACCTTTCTAACGATGTATAATACTTTATATGTTTTCTTTACAGAAATATCGAATCGTGAGGAGTATTGCTCCAACCTAGCCGCACTTTGCATTTTGACAAGTTAACATCTACACATATTGCTCTATAACATGAAAACCGTAAAAGATACGAAAAAACTTTGTTCGTACGAAAGATGCAGAATAAAATTATGAATAAAATGGTATATGAATGGTTAAGTGTGTTCATATAATTTTCTCGAGATTTTCCGATTTTCCTGAAATTTTACGACGGCAACTCGCCTGTAGGCCACACCGTTTGGAATTCGAAGTTGCGATATATGGGAAAAAAACTAAGAATTTTGAGACCTTTCTAACGATGTATAATACTTTATATGTTTTCTTTACAGAAATATCGAATCGTGAGGAGTATTGCTCCAACCTAGCCGCACTTTGCATTTTGACAAGTTAACATCTACACATATTGCTCTATAACATGAAAACCGTAAAAGATACGAAAAAACTTTGTTCGTACGAAAGATGCAGAATAAAATTATGAATAAAATGGTATATGAATGGTTAAGTGTGTTCATATAATTTTCTCGAGATTTTCCGATTTTCCTGAAATTTTACGACGGCAACTCGCCTGTAGGCCACACCGTTTGGAATTCGAAGTTGCGATATATGGGAAAAAAACTAAGAATTTTGAGACCTTTCTAACGATGTATAATACTTTATATGTTTTCTTTACAGAAATATCGAATCGTGAGGAGTATTGCTCCAACCTAGCCGCACTTTGCATTTTGACAAGTTAACATCTACACATATTGCTCTATAACATGAAAACCGTAAAAGATACGAAAAAACTTTGTTCGTACGAAAGATGCAGAATAAAATTATGAATAAAATGGTATATGAATGGTTAAGTGTGTTCATATAATTTTCTCGAGATTTTCCGATTTTCCTGAAATTTTACGACGGCAACTCGCCTGTAGGCCACACCGTTTGGAATTCGAAGTTGCGATATATGGGAAAAAAACTAAGAATTTTGAGACCTTTCTAACGATGTATAATACTTTATATGTTTTCTTTACAGAAATATCGAATCGTGAGGAGTATTGCTCCAACCTAGCCGCACTTTGCATTTTGACAAGTTAACATCTACACATATTGCTCTATAACATGAAAACCGTAAAAGATACGAAAAAACTTTGTTCGTACGAAAGATGCAGAATAAAATTATGAATAAAATGGTATATGAATGGTTAAGTGTGTTCATATAATTTTCTCGAGATTTTCCGATTTTCCTGAAATTTTACGACGGCAACTCGCCTGTAGGCCACACCGTTTGGAATTCGAAGTTGCGATATATGGGAAAAAAACTAAGAATTTTGAGACCTTTCTAACGATGTATAATACTTTATATGTTTTCTTTACAGAAATATCGAATCGTGAGGAGTATTGCTCCAACCTAGCCGCACTTTGCATTTTGACAAGTTAACATCTACACATATTGCTCTATAACATGAAAACCGTAAAAGATACGAAAAAACTTTGTTCGTACGAAAGATGCAGAATAAAATTATGAATAAAATGGTATATGAATGGTTAAGTGTGTTCATATAATTTTCTCGAGATTTTCCGATTTTCCTGAAATTTTACGACGGCAACTCGCCTGTAGGCCACACCGTTCGGAATTCGAAGTTGCGATATATGGGAAAAAAACTAAGAATTTTGAGACCTTTCTAACGATGTATAATACTTTATATGTTTTCTTTACAGAAATATCGAATCGTGAGGAGTATTGCTCCAACCTAGCCGCACTTTGCATTTTGACAAGTTAACATCTACACATATTGCTCTATAACATGAAAACCGTAAAAGATACGAAAAAACTTTGTTCGTACGAAAGATGCAGAATAAAATTATGAATAAAATGGTATATGAATGGTTAAGTGTGTTCATATAATTTTCTCGAGATTTTCCGATTTTCCTGAAATTTTACGACGGCAACTCGCCTGTAGGCCACACCGTTTGGAATTCGAAGTTGCGATATATGGGAAAAAAACTAAGAATTTTGAGACCTTTCTAACGATGTATAATACTTTATATGTTTTCTTTACAGAAATATCGAATCGTGAGGAGTATTGCTCCAACCTAGCCGCACTTTGCATTTTGACAAGTTAACATCTACACATATTGCTCTATAACATGAAAACCGTAAAAGATACGAAAAAACTTTGTTCGTACGAAAGATGCAGAATAAAATTATGAATAAAATGGTATATGAATGGTTAAGTGTGTTCATATAATTTTCTCGAGATTTTCCGATTTTCCTGAAATTTTACGACGGCAACTCGCCTGTAGGCCACACCGTTTGGAATTCGAAGTTGCGATATATGGGAAAAAAACTAAGAATTTTGAGACCTTTCTAACGATGTATAATACTTTATATGTTTTCTTTACAGAAATATCGAATCGTGAGGAGTATTGCTCCAACCTAGCCGCACTTTGCATTTTGACAAGTTAACATCTACACATATTGCTCTATAACATGAAAACCGTAAAAGATACGAAAAAACTTTGTTCGTACGAAAGATGCAGAATAAAATATGAATAAAATGGTATATGAATGGTTAAGTGTGTTCATATAATTTTCTCGAGATTTTTGAAATTTACGACGGCAACTCGCCTGTAGGCCACACCGTTCGGAATTCGAAGTTGCGATATATGGGAAAAAAAAACTAAGAATTTGAGACCTTTCTAACGATGTATAATACTGTATATGTTTTCTTTACAGAAATATCGAATCGTGAGGAGTATTGCTCACCTAGCCCGCACTTTGCATTTTGACAAGTTAAACATCTACACATATTGCTCTATAACATGAAAACCGTAAAAGATACGAAAAAACTTGTTCGTACGAAAGATGCAGAATAAAATTATGAATAAAATGTATATGAATGGTTAAGTGTGTTCATATAATTTTCTCGAGATTTTCGATTTTCCTGAAATTTTCCGACGGCAACTCGCCTGTAGGCCACACCGTTTGGAATTCGAAGTTGCGAAATATGGGAAAAAAACTAAGATTTTGAGACTTCTACCGAGGTATACTACTTTATATGGTTCTTTACAGAAA
>NW_020538341.1:0-22598 GCF_003426905.1 Ctenocephalides felis
TTATTACCGTCTGGCAGTCGGCCGGAGCACGCGGGGTCTGGGCGCGAATAAATTCGTGACAGGCTACCGCCGCGGTCGTAGATCGACACCAAACAGGGTCGCGACGTCCTACTGAGAGAGAAGTGCATGCATCGCCGCCTAACGCATAAAACCGACGGCGTATGCAGACGAATCACCGGTCAATCGCCCGCCAATAAATGGAAGACAACGATAACATTGAATCTCTCCTTCGATCTTTCGGGTTTCTCAGGTTACCCCTGAACGGTTTCACTACTCTTGAACTCTCTCTTCAAAGTCTTTTCAACTTTCCCTCACGGTACTTGTTCGCTATCGGTCTCGTGGTCATATTTAGCCTTAGATGGAGTTTTACACCCACTTAGAGTGCACTCTCAAGCAACTCGACTCTGAGGAGAGATTCCTCTCGATACGCGCAACGGTCGCTACGGGCCTGGCACCCTCTATGGGTAAATGGCCCCATTCAAGATGGACTTGAACTCGCCGCAACGCACCGAGATAATCGGATCCTCCCTAACACTACATTTCCCAGCGTCCGTCTCCGGCCGCGGGATTTAGTGCTGGGCTCTTCCCTGTTCGCTCGCCGCTACTAAGGGAATCCTAGTTAGTTCTTTTCCAACCGCTTAGTAATATGCTTAAATCAGCGGGTAATCTCATCTGCTCTGAGGTCGTATTATGATTATGATGTGCTCGCAAACGTTAGTAAGCAAGCGCACACAAAATCGACGAGGAACCTTGAATCGTTCAAATTTGCCGGAACGAAACCGCATTTCGAAGAGTTCGGGTTTCCGGTTATCGGGAGGGTCGCAAGATATAAAATCTCTAGGACACACAACCCGCCGTAATCCCACAGAACGTCAACGAACGGAAATGTCCGATGTTGCAAAGTGGACTGGCTCACAGTTGAGTGAATTATTTAAGAGCACGCATTTACGCGAAACTCCTCATTCGCCGGCAAGCCGTTTAAAGCAAGCGGCAGTCTGGTAATGTTATACGACTCTCAGCCAGAGGTGGTCCGGGAACAGTATCCGAGGACCGCAATGTGCGTTCGAAATGTCAATGTTCATGTATCCTGCAGTTCACATGTCGACGCGCAATTAGCTGCGTTCTTCATCGACCCACGAGCCAAGTGATCCACCGTTCAGGGTGATTTTATATATATTTATACATGTTTCGATCGTGATCCCTCGAAATCGTTTAAGATAACTCGGGCGATTCTGAAACTAGTATGTTATTATGGTTACAATTAGTACACCGTAAAGCTTTCGCGTTTCGGTCCGAGATACAAAATCTCGTTTCAAAATTGAAATATGAATATTTCACTGTGTGTGAGATTGAAAAATCTGCTTTCGCTGATTTTTCATTTTCTTAAAACAACGCAATGAAGCGAATGTTCAAATTCGCACAATTTGAATAAAATGTGCAGAGTATATAGAATACTAACGCAAGCGTTTACTACAATCGACTTTAAAACACTAGACTTTCATCTAGCGCCCAAAGAATTGATTGAGCTATGCGTTTAAAGTATAATATTCAAAAAGAACGCCGTTTTCACAACGAACTTCGTCATTCGCTCAGGCATCTGGCGATACCGAGCAGATATACATGGCAGTGCTCTCACACAATGCATAAGAGCGCTAAGCGGTTGTAAACTGCGTCACGCTGCTTTTGCACACTGCGCAATATTTTGCGACTAGCTCCGGTCAAACGTTAATGAAACGAATGATCATTGCCAGAAGCTTTTGCCCACAGTATATTATACTATAGGAGCGCACTTGATTACAGCAATAATTTGTCGAGTAATCACAAGATTTCATATTTTGGTCAGCAGACCCAATAATTTTAACTCGCACCGATCGAAACGTTCATAAACGAATGATCATCGGTGCGAGAAGCTTCGTCAGTTCTGCTACCACCCATCTATTTGACTTAGTCCATTTGTAAAATCCTATATTATTAAAATATATAGATTTTATATTTGCGGTCGCGCAGACCCAAATAATTTCAACTCGCTCCGATCAAACGTTCATAAAACGAAAGACCATCGCGCGAGAAGCTTTGCTAGTTCTGCTATATTCACATATATTTGACCGTAGTCAATTTGTAAAATTCTATATTATTAAAATATATAGATTTCATATTTGCGGTCCGCAGACCCAAATAATTTCAACTCTCTCTGATCGAACGTTTAAAAACGAATGATCCTACCACCAGTTATCTATAGCCGCAAACCAGCATCCGAATATATACGGGGTATATAATTCTAGATGTGGCTCACAAACATTATTAAAAGTTACGCTAATATATCATTGACAGACTAAAAGTATCGAATATGATGTAAAAACTACACCGGGGAATGATATCCGTACCCGCCCGAACAACATAGCGTACTTTAGCCTGAGCTTGCTCGCATCGCACTCGACACGACCTATTCCCCTATATAAGGCGCGCGGCCACAGCGTAGGTATTTGACTGAGTCCCAAGCGATGTGCATTTGACCTGCGGCGAGGGCCTGCTCGCGCTTACGGTGTGAATCGTCAAGACAAAAGTCTGGGAAAATTTCGAACTGTGAACCCTTATGATAGAAAATTTTTGTCGAAAATTTTGTTAGATGTTCAAACAGTTTTATATATATGGACAATATGAATTATAGTTAATTATTGAGTTTTTAGGTGTTTTTTGGGTTTTTTTAAACTTTTGTATAAAATTATGTATTTTTGATTTTATAGATCTCAATGAATATAAAACGAATTTTATATAGTTATATTATTTTTTATAATTATTTGTTTAAATTTTCTAATTTTACAATAAATGTTCAAACCAGTTTTCCTCGATTTTCTCTTAAACCGTAAAAGATACAAAAAAACTTTGTTCGTACGAAAGATGCAGAATAAAATTACGAATAAAATGGTATATAAATGGTTAGGTGTGTCATATAATTTTCTCTAGATTTTCCGATTTTTCCAAATTTTCACGACGGCAACTCGCCTGTAGGCTACACCGTGCAAAATTCGAAGTTGTGATGTATGGAAAAAGAACTAAGAATTTTGAGACCTTTCAATGATCTTTAGAGAAATATCGAATCGTGAGGAGTGTTGCTCAACCTATCCGCACTTTGCATTTTGACAAGTTACAACTACACAGATTGCCTTATACTGTCTAAACCGTAAAAGATACAAAAAACTTTGTTCGTACGAAAGATGCAGAATAAAATTACGAATAAAATGGTATATAAATGGTTAGGTGTGTTCATATAATTTTCTCTAGATTTTCCGATTTTCATAACGGCAACTCGCCTGTAGGCCACACCGTGCAAAATTCGAAGTTGTGATATATGGAAAAAGAACTAAGAATTTTGAGACCTTTCTAATGATGTATAATAGTTTATATGTTTTCTTTAGAGAAATATCGAATCGTGAGGAGTGTTGCTCTAACCTATCCGCACTTGCATTTCAAAGTGCAAATGTCTGGTGCCAGCAGCCGCGATAATGTAGTAAATCACACAGATTGCTCTATACTGTCTAAACCGTAAAAGATACAAAAAAACTTTGTTCGTACGAAAGATGCAGAATAAAATTACGAATAAAATGGTATATAAATGGTTAGGTGTGTTCATATAATTTTCTCTAGATTTTCCGATTTTTCCAAATTTTCACGACGGCAACTCGCCTGTAGGCTACACCGTGCAAAATTCGAAGTTGTGATGTATGGAAAAAGAACTAAGAATTTTGAGACCTTTCTAATGATGTATAATAGTTTATATGTTTTCTTTAGAGAAATATCGAATCGTGAGGAGTGTTGCTCTAACCTATCCGCACTTTGCATTTTGACAAGTTAACAACTACACAGATTGCCTTATACTGTCTAAACCGTAAAAGATACAAAAAAACTTTGTTCGTACGAAAGATGCAGAATAAAATTACGAATAAAATGGTATATAAATGGTTAGGTGTGTTCATATAATTTTCTCTAGATTTTCCGATTTTCATAACGGCAACTCGCCTGTAGGCCACACCGTGCAAAATTCGAAGTTGTGATATATGGAAAAAGAACTAAGAATTTTAAGACCTTTCTAATGATGTATAATAGTTTATATGTTTTCTTTAGAGAAATATCGAATCGTGAGGAGTGTTGCTCTAACCTATCCGCACTTTGCATTTCAAAGTGCAAATGTCTGGTGCCAGCAGCCGCGATAATGTAGTAAATCACACAGATTGCTCTATACTGTCTAAACCGTAAAAGATACAAAAAAACTTTGTTCGTACGAAAGATGCAGAATAAAATTACGAATAAAATGGTATATAAATGGTTAGGTGTGTTCATATAATTTTCTCTAGATTTTCCGATTTTTCCAAATTTTCACGACGGCAACTCGCCTGTAGGCTACACCGTGCAAAATTCGAAGTTGTGATGTATGGAAAAAGAACTAAGAATTTTGAGACCTTTCTAATGATGTATAATAGTTTATATGTTTTCTTTAGAGAAATATCGAATCGTGAGGAGTGTTGCTCTAACCTATCCGCACTTTGCATTTTGACAAGTTAACAACTACACAGATTGCCTTATACTGTCTAAACCGTAAAAGATACAAAAAAACTTTGTTCGTACGAAAGATGCAGAATAAAATTACGAATAAAATGGTATATAAATGGTTAGGTGTGTTCATATAATTTTCTCTAGATTTTCCGATTTTCATAACGGCAACTCGCCTGTAGGCCACACCGTGCAAAATTCGAAGTTGTGATATATGGAAAAAGAACTAAGAATTTTAAGACCTTTCTAATGATGTATAATAGTTTATATGTTTTCTTTAGAGAAATATCGAATCGTGAGGAGTGTTGCTCTAACCTATCCGCACTTTGCATTTCAAAGTGCAAATGTCTGGTGCCAGCAGCCGCGATAATGTAGTAAATCACACAGATTGCTCTATACTGTCTAAACCGTAAAAGATACAAAAAAACTTTGTTCGTACGAAAGATGCAGAATAAAATTACGAATAAAATGGTATATAAATGGTTAGGTGTGTTCATATAATTTTCTCTAGATTTTCCGATTTTTCCAAACTTTCACGACGGCAACTCGCCTGTAGGCTACACCGTGCAAAATTCGAAGTTGTGATGTATGGAAAAAGAACTAAGAATTTTGAGACCTTTCTAATGATGTATAATAAATTATATGTTTTCTTTAGAGAAATATCGAATCGTGAGGAGTGTTGCTCTAACCTATCCGCACTTTGCATTTTGACAAGTTAACAACTACACAGATTGCCTTATACTGTCTAAACCGTAAAAGATACAAAAAAACTTTGTTTCGATTTTCATAACGGCAACTCGCCTGTAGGCCACACCGTGCAAAATTCGAAGTTGTGATATATGGAAAAAGAACTAAGAATTTTAAGACCTTTCTAATGATGTATAATAGTTTATATGTTTTCTTTAGAGAAATATCGAATCGTGAGGAGTGTTGCTCTAACCTATCCGCACTTTGCATTTCAAAGTGCAAATGTCTGGTGCCAGCAGCCGCGATAATGTAGTAAATCACACAGATTGCTCTATACTGTCTAAACCGTAAAAGATACAAAAAACTTTGTTCGTACGAAAGATGCAGAATAAAATTACGAATAAAATGGTATATAAATGGTTAGGTGTGTTCATATAATTTCTCTAGATTTTCCGATTTTTCCAAATTTTCACGACGGCAACTCGCCTGTAGGCTACACCGTGCAAAATTCGAAGTTGTGATGTATGGAAAAAGAACTAAGAATTTTGAGACCTTTCTAATGATGTATAATAGTTTATATGTTTTCTTTAGAGAAATATCGAATCGTGAGGAGTGTTGCTCTAACCTATCCGCACTTTGCATTTTGACAAGTTAACAACTACACAGATTGCCTTATACTGTCTAAACCGTAAAAGATACAAAAAAACTTTGTTCGTACGAAAGATGCAGAATAAAATTACGAATAAAATGGTATATAAATGGTTAGGTGTGTTCATATAATTTTCTCTAGATTTTCCGATTTTCATAACGGCAACTCGCCTGTAGGCCACACCGTGCAAAATTCGAAGTTGTGATATATGGAAAAAGAACTAAGAATTTTAAGACCTTTCTAATGATGTATAATAGTTTATATGTTTTCTTTAGAGAAATATCGAATCGTGAGGAGTGTTGCTCTAACCTATCCGCACTTTGCATTTCAAAGTGCAAATGTCTGGTGCCAGCAGCCGCGATAATGTAGTAAATCACACAGATTGCTCTATACTGTCTAAACCGTAAAAGATACAAAAAAACTTTGTTCGTACGAAAGATGCAGAATAAAATTACGAATAAAATGGTATATAAATGGTTAGGTGTGTTCATATAATTTTCTCTAGATTTTCCGATTTTTCCAAATTTTCACGACGGCAACTCGCCTGTAGGCTACACCGTGCAAAATTCGAAGTTGTGATGTATGGAAAAAGAACTAAGAATTTTGAGACCTTTCTAATGATGTATAATAGTTTATATGTTTTCTTTAGAGAAATATCGAATCGTGAGGAGTGTTGCTCTAACCTATCCGCACTTTGCATTTTGACAAGTTAACAACTACACAGATTGCCTTATACTGTCTAAACCGTAAAAGATACAAAAAAACTTTGTTCGTACGAAAGATGCAGAATAAAATTACGAATAAAATGGTATATAAATGGTTAGGTGTGTTCATATAATTTTCTCTAGATTTTCCGATTTTCATAACGGCAACTCGCCTGTAGGCCACACCGTGCAAAATTCGAAGTTGTGATATATGGAAAAAGAACTAAGAATTTTAAGACCTTTCTAATGATGTATAATAGTTTATATGTTTTTTTTAGAGAAATATCGAATCGTGAGGAGTGTTGCTCTAACCTATCCGCACTTTGCATTTTGACAAGTTAACAACTACACAGATTGCCTTATACTGTCTAAACCGTAAAAGATACAAAAAAACTTTGTTCGTACGAAAGATGCAGAATAAAATTACGAATAAAATGGTATATAAATGGTTAGATGTGTTCATATAATTTTCTCTAGATTTTCCGATTTTCATAACGGCAACTCGCCTGTAGGCCACACCGTGCAAAATTCGAAGTTGTGATATATGGAAAAAGAACTAAGAATTTTAAGACCTTTCTAATGATGTATAATAGTTTATATGTTTTCTTTAGAGAAATATCGAATCGTGAGGAGTGTTGCTCTAACCTATCCGCACTTTGCATTTTGACAAGTTAACAACTACACAGATTGCCTTATACTGTCTAAACCGTAAAAGATACAAAAAAACTTTGTTCGTACGAAAGATGCAGAATAAAATTACGAATAAAATGATGTATAACTCGATATATGTCATAATATATTTTTCATGAGATTTTTCAATTTTACTTTAAATTAAAAAATGTTTGAAATTTTTCGCTGACTTTAAATTCATTGGCGGGTTATGCTTTTTTTTACAATATTGTTTCAAATGATGTAAAAAGTTAAATTAGCGAGGTGCCTCAATATGCAAAAATTGGCCCACTCTAATATATATATATATATATATATATATATATATATATATATATATATATATATTTCAAACATTTCAGCAAGAAAACTTGTACAAATTTCTATGTTCCTTTGCAATTATTAAGTTTGGCTACGGTCCTAGTTTTAATTCAGTGGAAGCTAACTACATTCAAATAAAACCCACAACTGTCTACAACAAAATTAAAACTCAGCAAACAACAAATAGCAGATTCAGTCGATGAAATAACAAAATTAAAATACCTTTCATGTTATAATACTAAATCAAAATACTTCATACCGTCTTGGAACAAATATGTTTAGTTTTTTCTGCAATATTTGCTATTAGGGAACCAGATATATTGTATTTTAAATTATTATTATATTTTAAATTATTATTATATTTTAAATTATTATTATATTATAAGTCTAAGGTAAGCTATCATCTTGGTTCTAAACATTTTAAAAATCATAATAATAATCATGATCTTGACAAGTTTTAGCTATCAATGTTATGAAGCCAAAACTTTTGAACTTGACAGCTAATTTCTTTCGGCGGCAACTTCATGCTGGCTGAAATGTGATGTGACATGACATGATTGAGTTAGCAAATGACGAGCGAATTGAAGAAGCAAAGCTTTAAGCTATTATTATATTGTGTAGGAGTGAGTCCACGAGTTTCCGTAATATATTTACTAATTAGAATTTGTGTATACAAGCCGGAGTTTTTGTAAGTAACTATATAATTTAGATATTTGTGCCTATTTGTATCAGAATTCTGATAAAGATATCTTTCCACAAAATATTGAATTATCGGAATTTATAAGTTTGTTTGTATTACAAATAAAGTTGTATATTTATTATTAAAGTTATTCACTATGTCTGGTAAGTTTGAAAATATCAATAAATGCGTCATTCCCACTGCTAGAACAAGTGAAACGTGGCGTCAAAAGCACTTGAATAATTTAAAAATGGCGAAGATTAACCACAATGTTATTCTCACTGGAGACTCCCTTATTGCAAACTTGGTCAAGCATCCCGTTTGGGCCAAATTTCAACAATTTCATGCCGCCAATTTCGGCATTGGAGGCGATAAAGTGGAAAATGTTCTATATCGGATAAAAAACGGCGAATTTTCGAACAAAAAAAACTAAAATAGTGGTTATATTGATTGGAACTAACAATACAGAACATAACAATTTCAAAGATATTTATGAAGGAGTTATTAATTGTGTATTCGTCATTCGAGAATTACTTCCGAATGCCCACATATTTGGTATGAACATGAACTAAATTCAGAATTATCACTTATCAAATGCAAAAATAGTTGTAGGGGAGACCGGGGCAAGATGAAGTTCGGGGCAGTACGGGAAGTAAGCTTGTGTGAGTGAATTGTTATTGTGTTCTGAGCGGCAACAGCGCCATTTGCACGAACTTCACTCTCTGCCAGTGCGTCCATGCAGAGCGGACAGGTTAGAACTCGTTTTTGCGTTGCAGAGAGAAAAAAGTGATATTGCAAGTTTTTTTACGCAAAATTTGATTCGAAAACTGATGTACAGACATGTACATCAGTACATGTGTTAACGTATTATTTTTATCCGCTTATTATAGGAGTCCAAAACATTAAATTTAAACCAGATTTTTTCGCCGGTTAAGTTTGAGGTTAGAATTGCGTCATCTTTTTTAACTACGTGTGGATCGGTGCAAGATGATCGGGTCATAATGGGATAATCCTGTTTTGCCCCGCCCTTATGATTAAAATAACATTTTCTATGTAGACACCTACTGATGATATTTTTAAATTCTACTTAAATCAGGATCAAAAGTATTTACCTATTTATTTATTTGTCTACAGATAAAATGGTTCGCAACTATAAACGAAAAACAGATCGTGGCAAATGGAACGAAGAAGACATGATAAGAGCAGTAAATGCTGTTCTTACTGATAGAATGGGATTTCTTCAAGCCTCGGCTACTTACGATGTTCCGAAGTCGATTTTGAGAACGACGAGTAAGAAAAGCTCGTGAAACTGTTAATACCGACACTGATTCTGATAACGACTGCGGGAAAAAACATTTGGAACGATTCAAAATCGTTTTCACTGCCGAGCAAGAAAATGAGCTGGCGGAGTATGTGAAATCTATGGAAGCACGGCTTTTTGGTTTAACAGAAAAAGAGCTACGCATTATAGCTTATCAGTTGGCTCAGCGGAATCATGTAGATAACCCATTTAATATAGAAACTGGTATGGCAGGAGAAGATTGGCTCAGCGGGTTTTTAAAACCACCTGATCGGATAGCGAAGCTTCGCAAAGCGATGAGCCGCGAGGAAGGGGTTACCGTAAGAGGACCAAAAAAGTATTTGAAGATGAAGAGGAAGATTATTGTGAGTAGTTTCTTTTATAAAGTACTTTGTATCTTATTTATTTGACTAATGTTTTTGCAGCTGATCCAGAATTCAATTTAATTTTAAATTCCGGGCAGATGGCAAGGAAGAAGCAGGCCATCAATAAACAAAGGACTACTGTTGATCAAGGCACGCAGACAGAGGTACCTCTGCCTGTAGTGGCCTTGATAGAAGGATTGTCCCGAATAGAAAGTAAGTGATTCATAGTTATTGTGTCTTAATTATTATTTATGCTTATCGATTTTTTAATAGATTCCTTTAGATACTTTGTGAGGGAAAATAAAATGTATAATGACTGTCTTTTAACTGAGATAAAGGCACTACCTGGAAATAGTGTCCAACAGGAGGAAGGCAGTATTTGTGACCAATTATTTCCCCTCAAAACCACACAAAACATTTTAAACTGTGAAATATTTTTCCAGAATGACGTGGAAAGAGCACAATTGGTGTGTTTTCTTATACTTAATATTCGTACAAAATTTTTCAATTTAATTTTGCAATACTATATTTTCAGCTAAAGTATCTTACACGCAGTGGAGGGAGCAAGGAGACATTAGTGAAAATTTTTTATAAAAAATTATTTACTAAGGAGTTAGCTGCCTAGTGCTCTTGGTGTGGCAGACGGGATAATTTCCCACTGCAAAGTCTACTATTAATTAAGATTATGAAAAGTAATTTTGACAGTAAATTAAAATGTAAGTCAGAAGTATGTATTAACCGTGACTAATAACTTCTTTCTTTTAGCTGCAGCCCGACAAATTTTTCCTGAGATAACTGAACAAGAGTTTGAAGCTGCTTCGCTGGCATATTTCAGATTTGTGAAACAGCGCTATAAAATTGTGACTGTTAACCCATTATTATTTGATGGATTATTTGATATTAAAAAAACACACAAAAAATTGGTTTTAGTTTTTCTTTCAGATCTTATATATATATATATATATATATATATATATATATATATAATAAAATTGTTTCTTGGGCATCCATCCAGTAATTAAAAAACAGTTTTAATGAAAAATGTTTTTATTTATAGAGAACATACGTTTCGGGTCTGGATTTGACCCACCTTCAGTGCTTATTTGTATGGAGAGCACTATTCACATATATAGTATTGAAATTATGGTTATTTTGAAAATTCATGTTGTTAAAATTAAAAAACACTTGTAAAAGTTCTTGAAAATGATCAAAATCTTGGATTTGTAACTTCAGTGTAGTATTGGTTATGAGTGTCCTAACAAGGAAGTCTTGATATGTAGGTTTCGTAAGAGTCTTAAAACTTGTAGAATACTTGAAAAACAGTGTCTTGAGACACTTTCTCAAGAGTAAGAGTAAGAGTCTTAAAACTTGTAGAATACTTGAAAAACAGTGTCTTGAGACACTTTCTCAAGACACTGTTTTTCAAATATTCTACAAGTTTTAAGACTCTTACGAAACCTACATATCAAGACTTCCTTGTTAGGACACTCATAACCAATACTACACTGAAGTTACAAATCCAAGATTTTGATCATTTTCAAGAACTTTTACAAGTGTTTTTTAATTTTAACAACATGAATTTTCAAAATAACCATAATTTCAATACTATATATGTGAATAGTGCTCTCCATACAAATAAGCACTGAAGATGGGTCAAATCCAGACCCGAAACGTATGTTCTCTATAAATAAAAACATTTTTCATTAAAACTGTTTTTTAATTACTGGATGGATGCCCAAGAAACAATTTTATTATATTATTTCACCATCTGAAGAAAAACCTCTCGCTTTATATAATCCAAGGGCTGAAAAATTGGACAATTTCAACATAAAATATTCAAGATTTTTTTTGTTCTTTCTCAAGACACTGTTTTTCAAATATTCTACAAGTTTTAAGACTCTTACGAAACCTACATATCAAGACTTCCTTGTTAGGACACTCATAACCAATACTGCACTGAAGTTACAAATCCAAGATTTTGATCATTTTCAAGAACTTTTACAAGTGTTTTTTAATTTTAACAACATGAATTTTCAAAATAACCATAATTTCAATACTATATATGTGAATAGTGCTCTCCATACAAATAAGCACTGAAGATGGGTCAAATCCAGACCCGAGACGTATGTTCTCTATAAATAAAAACATTTTCATTAAAACTGTTTTTTAATTACTGGATGGATGCCCAAGAAACAATTTTATTATATTATTTCACCATCTGAAGAAAAACCTCTCGCTTTATATAATCCAAGGGCTGAAAAATTGGACAATTTCAACATAAAATATTCAAGATTTTTTTGTTCATTCTCAAGACACTGTTTTTCAAATATTCTACAAGTTTTAAGACTCTTACGAAACCTACATATCAAGACTTCCTTGTTAGGACACTCATAACCAATACTACACTGAAGTTACAAATCCAAGATTTTGATCATTTTCAAGAACTTTTACAAGTGTTTTTTAATTTTAACAACATGAATTTTCAAAATAACCATAATTTCAATACTATATATGTGAATAGTGCTCTCCATACAAATAAGCACTGAAGATGGGTCAAATCCAGACCCGAAACGTATGTTCTCTATAAATAAAAACATTTTTCATTAAAACTGTTTTTTAATTACTGGATGGATGCCCAAGAAACAATTTTATTATATTATTTCACCATCTGAAGAAAAACCTCTCGCTTTATATAATCCAAGGGCTGAAAAATTGGACAATTTCAACATAAAATATTCAAGATTTTTTTTGTTCATTCTCAAGACACTGTTTTTCAAATATTCTACAAGTTTTAAGACTCTTACGAAACCTACATATCAAGACTTCCTTGTTAGGACACTCATAACCAATACTACACTGAAGTTACAAATCCAAGATTTTGATCATTTTCAAGAACTTTTACAAGTGTTTTTTAATTTTAACAACATGAATTTTCAAAATAACCATAATTTCAATACTATATATGTGAATAGTGCTCTCCATACAAATAAGCACTGAAGATGGGTCAAATCCAGACCCGAAACGTATGTTCTCTATAAATAAAAACATTTTCATTAAAACTGTTTTTTAATTACTGGATGGATGCCCAAGAAACAATTTTATTATATTATTTCACCATCTGAAGAAAAACCTCTCGCTTTATATATATATATATATATATATATATATATATATATATATATATATATATATATATATACATAGCTGGGCACCGTTAATCAAATAATTAACTTCGTTAATCGTTAATCCGCTACAATAAAAGTTAACTTCGTTAAACGTTAAAGCGTTACATTTCGGAAGAATTAACGCAAGTTAACGTTAATCGTTAATCCGTTAATATGTGTAAAATTACATTTTTATATCGTTGCGTTAGTGAACTTAAAAAACTTATTAGTTTAGGTTCTGGAAGTTAACAGGTTATGAATAAAACAAAATACTTGTATAATTCAAATGTGTAATTTAACCCCTCGCGCGTTTTATGCACACTTCCGTGTGTATAAGGAAAATGGCACAATTATCACATACCGTGATAACGCTATTGGTCAACTTTCCGTTTTTATGATTGCATATTGCTTTAACAAGAATTTTTTTCCAAATAAAGGGAAAGAGTTCTTTTAACTTCCCGTAGGGCAAGTTATAGTAATCGCAAAAAAATCGAAAATGAAAATTTTTGCATTTCTCGACGTTTCAAAGGTTTCTGAATATTTTGGCATACCTTAGAAAAAATGGATGTATGTGTCTGTGTGTATGTATGTGTATTCGGATACAAATTTTCGTCGACGATTTCGGGAACACGGATCAACCGATTTGAATAATTCAAAAAACATTCGATTTGTATTGATAAGAAGACGTGCTGATTAGTTTTTGGCAAAGGCAGGTCTAGCCGTTCCGAAGATATGGGGCAAAATTGAGCCAAAAACAGTAACTCAGTTTTTAAGAGAACGGAGCGTCCGATTTTAATAATTCAAAAAACATTTTACTTGTATTGACAATTATGAAGAACTGATCAATTTTTCATGAAGGCAGGTCTAGCGGTTTCGGAGATCTAATGAAAAAAGTAAAAAAAAATGCCATTTGGCGGTCAAAATGATCATTAGACATATGCACATCAAATTATCAGATATTTTATAGAGATTTTAACAATAAGTATAAATTTTATTTACATTCCTATGGGTTCCGTACCAATGTTTATCCTTTAGACAGCGACGCGGCGCTTACGCGCTTTATATTTTGTCTCTATGCAGTCATAAAGCAGTAAAATTGCTTTGAAAAAAGTTCAGATCTTCCAAAATATGTCAAAATAAAAAAAACATTTTTTTTCAAAAAAAAATAATTTTTTGTCCAATAGTTTATAGTTTCTGCATTCCTCACTACTGCTGTCATACGTTTCCAGCCACATTAACCGAAACTTTGGGTGAAATGCCGCGGCAAGTTGGCACTGTTCATCATTCAGGAGTAGTCCAAATCTTTTCCCTATGCCGTTTAATAAGGCATTGGCTAAAGCTGTGCCGTGCGGTAAATAGTAGGCATTGGATTAACGATTAACGGACTTCTCGCATTTTAACGGAAGTTAACGTGTCCGTTAACATTTTTAAAAGTTAATCCGCTAATCAAAATGTTAACTTCGTTAATTAACGATTAACGGATTAACGAGTTAATGCCCAGCTATGTATATATATATATATAAATTTATTTATATATAAATTTTGCATAAAAATTACATTAATATTACGTATTTTGGCTTAGTGGGTATATACATATATATATATTATAGAATTTTATGATATGATATATATCTATCAATTATATTATATATATATATATATATATATATATATATATATATATATATATATATATATGTACATATACATATACATATATACACACACATACATACAAATATACATATGCCAAAATTTATTGGGATGCTTTAGTAATGAATAAGTACTATATTCTATCACACCTTTCGATACACTCTAAACCAGCGAGCAAATTTTTTCATAAAGAATTATTGCAGTGCAAAAATGTTTTAAAGTGAAAATATATTTATATACATATTAGAAAATCGAGACATTATGAGAAGTTTACATAGTAAGTCAAGTTTTTGTTAATATTAATTTTATGAGGTGACCAGAAAGCAGAGTACCGTCAAAGTATAGTAGAGACTATGTGAAGAAAAAAATCATGAAGTTAATCATGGTCTACTTTTGAACGTGAGAAAATATAGAATAGTTACAAAATTAAAAATTGAGGATAGTAAAATGGCAAACAAACAAGAGAATTAGGCTAAGAAACATAAATAATGCTACTTAAGTTTAATCTGTTCCATAGAAAGTTAATATCAAATTTATTAATTGAAATTATCGACAGCGTGTCATCAACAACCATATTTGTTAGCAATTGTAAAATTTGTGAATCGTGAACTAACAGCTAAACTCATAATTATACAGACAGCATTTGCTGATAACTGTTAATAAATATATAGACATACTTTTTACTTGCAGGATCCGACAATAAAAGCAGATCAAATTCTAAAATTTCATGCATGGAATTCTGGCAGCATGTGCCTTTAAGTGCTTCGTAAAACAATTTTGCTATTACTATCGCAATAAAAAACTTGCAAGTACTTACTTGCTAAAAATTATTACTCAGTGTACCTTGCATGGCTATAAAATGTAGGATGATTTTGTTCGGCAAAACATTCACATGGCTCTCCATTATGTTGGATAAAAATTCTTCACCGACACCTGAAAGTTAAGAATATTATACTAATTCATATATATAAATAAAATATTTTAAAATAGTCTCAAAAGGAAAAAAAATTAATGTCAACTACAGTGTTAAAATAGAATATGCATTAGTCATAGCGTTTCTATGAAATTGGAAATGATATCAATAAATAAAGTAAGTGCGTATGTACATAATAATCATAAATAAAACAAACATTGTGTTTTATATTAAATCAACCGCGTGTTGCAACAAAAGCGTGGAAAGCACCAACATTTTTAACGAATATTTCACATTGAAAATCAAAGCGAATACGAAATAGAACGCTGTCAAAATTTTTGTTTCACGTCTTGAATTAACAATTCATCAAAATACTAACCAAAAATCTGCAAACAATTTTATCGCCAATTTATGCCATTTGATTATTTGTCCACCAAAGCACTAATTTTAAATAAAATAGAAAAAAAACACCAAAACACAAATACGTTGAAACTAATGCGCAGCACGAACACGAAGCAACATAATGGATTACTCCTAGACAATATAATGTATATAACTCCTAGACAATGGATTACTGATCACACAGAACACGTGACTTGAACACGACCACAGATTAATAGATGCACTCACTCGACTAGACGCAGGTCTGCCAACGGAAGCAAAATGTCAATGGCGCCAGATACAAGTTCATCTTTTGCGGAGTGAATGCTCGTATAGAAATTTCTCCTTGCATTATATTGAGCTTGGCTAATATAATATGTCAACAATTGTAAATCTGTAAATAGTTTTTATATTAAAATAAATTACATTTTTTTATTCTTAATATTGTTGTTATTGATATGTAATTATAATTTTACAGGTAACACAAAAATTTTGAATGAACAATAATCTTAACTAGTGCTTGAAGTCAAATTGCTGGAACTTTCCGTATCAAATATTACTTTTTTTTTAATTTTAACATTTTCTTAAAATTTCATAAAAATCAGTCTTTGATTTTTTTTATATTCTTATGTTTTTTCGAAAACTAACTTTTTTTTATAGCAATCGTACTACGCCGATGTTACTTAGACAAAATATTTAAACGCGTTGGCGCCGCGTCGCAGCCTATCAACGAATATACATTGGTATGCAACCCATAAAAATGTAAACAAAATTTGAAACTATTATGAAAATCTCTAAAAAGTATCTGATATAGATGACTCTCAAAGAAAGGACTCGAATTATCAGATGAAAAGAGCTCAATAGGAGTTTTTTCAAGGCGAAGAAAGCTAGAGGAATCACTAACGACTGAATATCACAGAATTAAAATACAAGAAACCTTTAAATTCTTGGGTGTCACTTTCTACAGAAGATTATCTTTTAAAGCACATATAGATCAGGTCATCAAAAAAGTTGAAACAAAAAATATTTTGCGAATATAGGTAATAGATTTGTTAATATAGCATAGTAGAGAGCTCACCCTACAACAGCTCTAAACTTATACAAAACATTAATTAGACCACCATTAGATTTTAGAAGTCTAGTTTTCAATAATTCCTCACATTGCAGGAAGCTAGGCAAAATCCAATACAAATGTTTGAGATTATGTATAGATGCAATGATCTCCACACCTACAAACTATAGGCGTTTATATTAGCAGATGGGTCAAAACTTAAAAAATAAACCTGCCTGTGCAATATTTTTTGAAAAACAAATGTCAGAATAGGATATTAGCTCCCAGACTTTGTTTCAGTTTGGCCAGCAGAGTTAATAGCCATAAAAAAAGCAATCGAATTCGTCGAAAGTATCAAATTCACTAAAGCGGGTATTGTCACTGATAGCAAAAGCTGCTTAGACAAACTGAAAAATCTATTTTCACAAATAGAACATTACGATATGAAGTCTACAATAACTAGACTTATATACTATACTAAATAAATCTATTGGAGCACGGTCATATGGTTAAATTATTATGAATAAGATTCCAGCTTGGTATTAGAGGCAACAAAAAAGCGTACACTATAGCAAAATGGGTGGAACAATGATCCACCCAGCCACAGTGAATGACTATATGATTAATTTTGAACAAAAAATATTTGATAAATAGCAAGAAGAATGGAATAGTTCGTCGGAGACAAGGGGACGATATCGCTGTAAAAGAAATCATGGTTCCGAAAATTTGTAAATGGAAACAGAAGTACAATCGTATCATTAACGAGATTGAGATTTAACCATGGCAACTTACCCGCACATCTGAAAAGGCTAGGAGTAAAAATATCAGAATCGTGTCAATATGGAGCACCAATTGGATCAACTGAACACATAATACTAGAATGCAGTCTATTTGAGGAAAAAATGACAAAATTGTTAGAGGAACTGCACCCCACAAAAACGCTAATCAAGCCCTTCAATTTGTCATCATTATTACAGAATTTAAATTGTTATCGTCACATATTTAGGTTTATTAATGAAAGTAAAGTAAAGATATAAGTGAATAATATTATATGTATGTGACTTGTGTCTAAACTAACTTCGGTTAAAGTAAAACAATTACCATATGACATTGTAATTTCAGCCGAGGCATAATTTGAAAAATCATCATTTTCAAGAATTTTTCGAAACTGTGGGTAATAGATTTGTAGTTGGAAGAGACTTCAACAGCAAGCATACAAATTGTGGTCACTATTAGTGAATCACAAGGACTAAAAATTCAATAAATTTATTCAACGACAAAATTATACAACTATTTCCACAGGAACACCTACATACTGGATTCAGCAAGAATACCTGACCTTTTGGATTCCTTCATAGTTTCTGGGATCATGGCTCATAATTATTTATATTTTTATTTATCATCCAACCACTCAATCAAGCTCCGACGTTGCATAATATCAATACTTACTGGGAATTTTATCGAAGTATTATTGAAAAAAAAAGTTAACTTAAAAGTCAATTTACAAACTCCAAGTTGAACAATGATATTGAACTTGATAATTTTTAACAAATCATGAAAATGCGGTCAAATCCTTAACAACAAACATAAAAATAGTAGTTAAAAATAAAATTTCCACTATTAGTCTTAAAATTAAAAGATTGATAGCAGCAAAGCGGTAAACAAAAATAAGATGGCAAACTTCACTTTATCCACCTGATGAAAAATTCTTAATGAATTAAGTAATACATCAAAACTCAAAATTAAAAATGGAATGAAAATAGCTCTAATAATTATAAAAAACTTAACAGATTTGATAACCATGTGTGAAAGCATTGAAAGATACTGAAATCAATATCTTTATCGGATTATTCATATTGTTATAAAATTATAAGAAGGTTATGGAAAGTTTGTCTAGTAAAAGTTTTATGTAAATTTAATATATTTAAATTTTGAAATATTTCGAAAAATTAAAATTTTTAAAAATTAGATTTTAAGCAAATCTTGAATTTTTTTGAAAATATTTAGTTTTTAGAAAAAATCGATTTTGAACATTTTTAATTAAAACAATTTTTTGAAAATTTTGAAATTTTTGAAAACTTACAAGAAAAAACGAGAACAGAAGTTGTTCTGAAATCTGTTTCCGACATTGCTAGGCAAATGGTTATACAAAGAAATTTGTTAAGGATACTGCCGTTGTGAATAGCTGGCATAAATGGGAAATGTGGCTGGCAAGGTCGTAAATTATAGTTATATTATCGATGCTAGATAAAGTGTGGCATGCACTAGCCAAGAAATCTGGCGTCGTGTGCAACGGGTTTAACCTATAAATAATATTGTTTAGCGTTTGTTATTTTTTATATTCCCTCATCGATCATAGTAGTCCCCACTTATGATAAGTAAATTACTTTTTGTCTACACTAGAATTTATCGAAAAACTAGTGGTGCATGGCATTGTACCTTAAGGCAAATTGCTAGAACTTGCCGTACCGTAATTAGTAGATTAGTTTTTGTAACGCTAATAGGCTGAATCAACACATAAAAGATCTAGCAGTTTTTCTTGCTGAAAAGCAAAATTGGTTTTTCACTGGTGAGTGAAATGCATTTTACTAAGTACTCAAATTTATATATACCTCACTAACTGTCTTTATCAGATCCCTCATCCAGATGTAGTACCCCTATAGGCACAGCCATATTAATGCAATTCGGTCCTTCCGATATTAATTAGGAGAAGCTTTTTGATATTGTAAAGTTTACAATATCAAAGTAATGTAAAGTTAACAATGTAAAGTAACATTGTAAACAATGAAAATTTCATTAAAGAATATCAACACGAAGCTCTGAATTTATAATTGTAATACAAATATTACACAATATTACATTAGAATCTATGGAAAATTTAAAAATATTTTTGCAAGATCATCGAAATATTATAAGAATATTCTAACAACAGCAAAATAACTGAGCAAAGAGGTGGATGGAGAACAAGAATTTAAAGGTGGTTCGGAAGTGCGACAACGAAAGAAAAAAACGACCATTGGATTATAAGCTCTCTGACGAATCGCCAAGATTTCCATTAGATAAATGTAAAATTATTGTGTTTTAGGTGCTTTTAGATGTTGAAATGTGTTCGACAAACGATCGCTTTCAACAATTAAGGATCGATTTTAAAAAATCGATTTTTTAAATAAATTACAGGAAAATAATACAGAGCTTTAAGAAAGCATTGCAGTCATTTAGAAGTTATTTTAAAGGACGGCAACAGTAGAAATATAAACTCAATAGAATTTTTTGCATTTCGTGATATTTTTCAGACAATCGATTCTAATATCCGAAAACAATTTGATATCCTTAATCATATAGTGTACGATAATTTAGCATTCCCTAATTTTTAAATTGCCTTGAATACTCATAACTTTACCTGTTTGTGTAGCAAAGTGGTGCACGTAGTTTTTCGAAATTGAAAGTAATTAAAACTCACATAAGAACTAATATGTTATAAGATAAGCTGAATAGTTTGGCGTTATTTAGCACTAAACATGGGAATGATTTGGGTTTGCTCGGTGAGTGGAATCGATGGACGTTGAAGAGTGACCATCAAATTGTAAAATTAAAAAAAAGTATGGTTTCCCGTCTTTAATGGATGAGAGTGTCTTCAGCCCAACCATGTTATAAATAATTAAATCTCACGTGACACTACTTAATCCCGTTAATCCCGTATACATATTCCCTCTATAGCGGAAGACAGTGTTCAAAATGTAATTGTGCGATGAGCAATTAATCGACCCATTAAAACAGTCTCAAAAAATGGGTCGCTCAAGGAAGAAAAAAATTAATAAGAGAGCGTACACAAGCAACGAATTTCGACAACTGATAAATTCAAATAATAGCACCGACGACCCATCTAAACTGGAGTTATCAAATAGATTTGCAGCCTATCGATCACAGATTCAGATCCGGATACGGAAACCAAAGAACTAATGGAAACCGCCAATGCAATCATCAAAAAAGGGCACAAAAAATAACTTCGAAGGAAGTACAAAGAAAAGAGCTACTTTATCATCCAAAGCAGCAACATCTAAAAACGTTGTCAGAAAGACAAAACTCCGCAAAATACGAGTGACGACTAAATTGGCGCAATCTGAAATACTGATTTTGAGGGGCCACTCCAACGGACATCAAAGCGGATCTCAAAAAATCACAATTGGAGTTAGTCAAAGTTATTCAGATGAATTCGACAAAAAAATAATATATATTTGCGTGTATATTTAATTCTAAAACCCGAAAAAGAATCCAAAAGTGATCAGTGCCCATTATATGTGCAGTAAAGTGCACGGAGATTCATCAAATTGGCCTGAGGTGTCTAAGAAAATGATACCCCCAATCCAACATTCTGCAACTGCAATGGATCTCATTCAGCCAACTATAAAAACTGTCCAACACTACTGAACTATTTAAAGAAAAGAGAAAACACAAACTCAAAACCAAAATTAATACCAGCTATACCTGCTTTAGTACCTCTTCAGAAAAAGTACAGTGAAGGTCACTATTTCTCCCTCTGAAACGGCTCACAAAATTGAAATAACGGCGATAACACAGAATGGTTTTTTAAGCTGATCAAAGGACTTCGATATATATAAAGTTTTGAATAATGTTCAAGTGTTCCTGCATAAATTTTTAGCAGCCAAGGATATAACCGAAATTATGATACTCAAAGCACAATTTTTTTGCGCAGTAGTTGCTCATCTCAACTATTTTATTGTCCAGAGAAGCATTAGATAGTGAAGAAGATAGACATATTATACCAGATTCATGGCGAAACAGTACTACAGACACATCAAAATCTCTTCATTCTAAGCGACAAATACCACGCAAAAGAAGTACAAAATTTTAGTAAAGTACTGTGAAAATGTCCGACTAACTTGGCAAGACGACTATGAATAGATGCGGTATTATAATGTCAGTCTCCCATGTCCACATGGTATTAAATTAAAAATCAATAAAATTATATTTTACCTGTGATGTATTAGTAGTTTGGCTTGGTTTGTAGCAAAATCCATAAAATGAATTGCTGTATATGCAAACCGACTACACTCACAATCTTCATCACACCCCGTACATGAACTTTTGATTCCCTGTGGCTTTTCTCTTCTGTATAATGCCTGCAATAATTAAGTAGGAAATAATGTGAATATAATAATCTGTATGCAAACTTTAATAATTTGCCATGTTCACTGGTTTTTCCGTGTGATTTTGTGTGTGTGTATTTTTGTGAATAATACTGTGAATAAATTACTCAATAATTTCATTCAGTGTTTGATTTATTATTTGTATTTTGGGTCGTTTTCTTTCCTCAGCATTCATATTCAGAGCAAGCTGAACGATAGTTACGAGATTCATCCCGCCGACACTGCTTACCTTACATCTAGTTACAAGAACCACCTTGCTATAGAGCATATTTCTACCTGTATATGATGCGAGATCTCTATACTCAAGGAGGATACTCTATATATTTTTGCCAGTTACATACCAGAT
>NW_020538342.1:0-61955 GCF_003426905.1 Ctenocephalides felis
TATTATTTCACCATCTGAAGAAAAACCTCTCGCTTTATATATATATATATATATATATATATATATATATATATATATATATATAATATATATACATAGCTGGGCACCGTTAATCAAATAATTAACTTCGTTAATCGTTAATCCGCTACAATAAAAAGTTAACTTCGTTAAACGTTAAAGCGTTACATTTCGGAAGAATTAACGCAAGTTAACGTTAATCGTTAATCCGTTAATATGTGTAAAATTACATTTTTATATCGTTGCGTTAGTGAACTTAAAAACTTATTAGTTTAGGTTCTGGAAGTTAACAGGTTATGAATAAAACAAAATACTTGTATAATTCAAATGTGTAATTAACCCCTCGCGCGTTTTATGCACACTTCCGTGTGTATAAGGAAAATGGCACAATTATCACATACCGTGATAACGCTATTGGTCAACTTTCCGTTTTTATGATTGCATATTGCTTAACAAGAATTTTTTTCCAAATAAAGGGAAAGAGTTCTTTTAACTTCCCGTAGGGCAAGTTATAGTAATCGCAAAAAAATCGAAAATGAAAATTTTTGCATTTCTCGACGTTTCAAAGGTTTCTGAATATTTTGGCATACCTTAGAAAAAATGGATGTATGTGTCTGTGTGTATGTATGTGTATTCGGATACAAATTTTCGTCGACGATTTCGGGAACACGGATCAACCGATTTGAATAATTCAAAAAACATTCGATTTGTATTGATAAGAAGACGTGCTGATTAGTTTTTGGCAAAGGCAGGTCTAGCCGTTCCGAAGATATGGGGCAAAATTGAGCCAAAACAGTAACTCAGTTTTTAAGAGAACGGAGCGTCCGATTTTAATAATTCAAAAAACATTTTTACTTGTATTACAATTATGAAGAACTGATCAATTTTTCATGAAGGCAGGTCTAGCGGTTTCGGAGATCTAATGAAAAAAGTAAAAAAAAATGCCATTTGGCGGTCAAAATGATCATTAGACATATGCACATCAAATTATCATATTTTTATAGAGATTTTAACAATAAGTTAAATTTTATTACATTTCTATGGTTCCGTACCAATGTTTATCCTTTAGACAGCGACGCGGCGCTTACGCGCTTTAATTTTTGTCTCTATGCAGTCATAAAGCAGTAAAATTGCTTTGAAAAAAGTTCAGATCTCCAAAATATGTCAAATAAAAAAAAACATTTTTTTTCAAAAAAAAAATAATTTTTGTCCAATAGTTTATAGTTTCTGCATTCCTCACTACTGCTGTCATACGTTTCCAGCCACATTAACCGAAACTTTGGGTGAAATGCCGCGGCAAGTTGGCACTGTTCATCATTCAGGAGTAGTCCAAATCTTTTCCCTATGCCGTTTAATAAGGCATTGGCTAAAGCTGTGCCGTGCGGTAAATAGTAGGCATTGATAACGATTAACGGACTTCTCGCATTTTAACGGAAGTTACGTGTCCGTAACATTTTAAAAAGTTAATCCGCTAATCAAAATGTTAACTTCGTTAATTAACGATTAACGGATTAACGAGTTAATGCCCAGCTATGGTATATTATATCTATATAAATTTATTTATAATAAATTTTGCATAAAATTACATAATATTACTATTTTGGCTTAGTGGTATATACATATATATAATATATAGATTTTATTATATGATATATATCTAATCAATTATATATAATATATATTATATATATATATATATTATAATATATATATATATATATATATATATATTATATGTACATATACATATACATATATACACACACATACATACAAATATAAATATGCCAAAATTATTGGGATGCTTTAGTAATGAATAAGTACTATATTCTATCACACCTTTCGATACACTCTAAACCAGCGAGCAAATTTTTTCATAAAGAATTATTGCAGTGCAAAAATGTTTTAAAGTGAAAATATATTTATATACATATTAGAAAATCGAGACATTATGAGAAGTTTACATAGTAAGTCAAGTTTTGTTAATATTAATTTTATGAGGTGACCAGAAAGCAGAGTACCGTCAAAGTATAGTAGAGACTATGTGAAGAAAAAAATCATGAAGTTAATCATGGTCTACTTTTGAACGTGAGAAAATATAGAATAGTTACAAAATTAAAAATTGAGGATAGTAAAATGGCAAACAAACAAGAGAATTAGGCTAAGAAACATAAATAATGCTACTTAAGTTTAATCTGTTCCATAGAAAGTTAATATCAAATTTATTAATTGAAATTATCGACAGCGTGTCATCAACAACCATATTTGTTAGCAATTGTAAAATTTGTGAATCGTGAACTAACAGCTAAACTCATATTATACAGACAGCATTTGCTGATAACTGTTAATAAATATATAGACATACTTTTTACTTGCAGGATCCGACAATAAAAGCAGATCAAATTCTAAAATTTCATGCATGGAATTCTGGCAGCATGTGCCTTTAAGTGCTTCGTAAAACAATTTTGCTATTACTATCGCAATAAAAAACTTGCAAGTACTTACTTGCTAAAAATTATTACTCAGTGTACCTTGCATGGCTATAAAATGTAGGATGATTTTGTTCGGCAAAACATTCACATGGCTCTCCATTATGTTGGATAAAAATTCTTCACCGACACCTGAAAGTTAAGAATATTATACTAATTCATATATAGAAATAAAATATTTTAAATAGTCTCAAAAGGAAAAAAAATTAATGTCAACTACAGTGTTAAAATAGAATATGCATTAGTCATAGCGTTTCTATGAAATTGGAAATGATATCAATAAATAAAGTAAGTGCGTATGTACATAATAATCATAAATAAAACAAACATTGTGTTTTATATTAAATCAACCGCGTGTTGCAACAAAAGCGTGGAAAGCACCAACATTTTTAACGAATATTTCACATTGAAAATCAAAGCGAATACGAAATAGAACGCTGTCAAAATTTTTGTTTCACGTCTTGAATTAACAATTCATCAAAATACTAACCAAAAATCTGCAAACAATTTTATCGCCAATTTATGCCATTTGATTATTTGTCCACCAAAGCACTAATTTTAAATAAAATAGAAAAAAAACACCAAAACACAAATACGTTGAAACTAATGCGCAGCACGAACACGAAGCAACATAATGGATTACTGATCACACTGATCACACAGAACACGTGACTTGAACACGACCACAGATTAATAGATACACTCACTCGACTAGACGCAGGTCTGCCAACGGAAGCAAAATGTCAATGGCGCCAGATACAAGTTCATCTTTTGCGGAGTGAATGCTCGTATAGAAATCTCTCCTTGCATTATATTGAGCTTGGCTAATATAATATGTCAACAATTGTAAATCTGTAAATAGTTTTTATATAAAATAAATTATATTTTTTTATTCTTAATATTGTTGTTATTGATATGTAATTATAATTTTACAGGTAACACAAAAATTTTGAATGAACAATAATCTTAACTAGTGCTTGAAGTCAAATTGCTGGAACTTTCCGTATCAAATATTACTTTTTTTTTTAATTTTAACATTTTCTTAAAATTTCATAAAAATCAGTTTTTGATTTTTTTTATATTCTTATGTTTTTTCGAAAACTAACTTTTTTTTATAGCAATCGTACTACGCCGATGTTACTTAGACAAAATATTTAAACGCGTTGGCGCCGCGTCGCAGCCTATCAACGAATATACATTGGTATGCAACCCATAAAAATGTAAACAAAATTTGAAACTATTATGAAAATCTCTAAAAAGTATCTGATATAGATGACTCTCAAAGAAAGGACTCGAATTATCAGATGAAAAGAGCTCAATAGGAGTTTTTTCAAGGCGAAGAAAGCTAGAATCACTAACGACTGAATATCACAGAATTAAAATACAAGAAACCTTTAAATTCTTGGGTGTCACTTTCTACAGAAGATTATCTTTTAAAGCACATATAGATCAGGTCATCAAAAAAGTTGAAACAAAAAATATTTTGCGAATATAGGTAATAGATTTGTTAATATAGCATAGTAGAGAGCTCACCCTACAACAGCTCTAAACTTATACAAAACATTAATTAGACCACCATTAGATTTTAGAAGTCTAGTTTTCAATAATTCCTCACATTGCAGGAAGCTAGGCAAAATCCAATACAAATGTTTGAGATTATGTATAGATGCAATGATCTCCACACCTACAAACTATAGGCGTTTATATTAGCAGATGGGTCAAAACTTAAAAAATAAACCTGCCTGTGCAATATTTTTTGAAAAACAAATGTCAGAATAGGATATTAGCTCCCAGACTTTGTTTCAGTTTGGCCAGCAGAGTTAATAGCCATAAAAAAAGCAATCGAATTCGTCGAAAGTATCAAATTCACTAAAGCGGGTATTGTCACTGATAGCAAAAGCTGCTTAGACAAACTGAAAAATCTATTTTCACAAATAGAACATTACGATATGAAGTCTACAATAACTAGACTTATATACTATACTAAATAAATCTATTGGAGCACGGTCATATGGTTAAATTATTATGAATAAGATCCCAGCTTGGTATTAGAGGCAACAAAAAAGCGTACACTATAGCAAAATGGGTGGAACAATAATCCACCCAGCCACAGTGAATAACTATATGATTAATTTTGAACAAAAAATATTTGACAAATAGCAAGAAGAATGGAATAGTTCGTCGGAGACAAGGGGACGATATCGCTGTAAAAGAAATCATGGTTCCGGAAATTTGTAAATGGAAACAGAAGTACAATCGTATCATTAACGAGATTGAGATTTAACCATGGCAACTTACCCGCACATCTGAAAAGGCTAGGAGTAAAATATCAGAATCGTGTCAATATGGAGCACCAATTGGATCAACTGAACACATAATACTAGAATGCAGTCTATTTGAGGAAAAAATGACAAAATTGTTAGAGGAACTGCACCCCACAAAAACGCTAATCAAGCCCTTCAATTTGTCATCATTATTACAGAATTTAAATTGTTATCCTCACATATTTAGGTTTATTAATGAAAGTAAAGTAAAGATATAAGTGAATAATATTATATGTATGTGACTTGTGTCTAAACTATCTTCGGTTAAAGTAAAACAATTACCACATGACATTGTAATTTCAGCCGAGGCATAATTTGAAAAATCATCATTTTCAAGAATTTTTCAAAACTGTGGGTAATAGATTTGTAGTTGGAAGAGACTTCAACAGCAAGCATACAAATTGTGGTCACGATTAGTGAATCACAAGGACTAAAAATTCAATAAATTTATTCAACAACAAAATTATACAACTATTTCCACAGGAACACCTACATACTGGATTCAGCAAGAATACCTGACCTTTTGGATTCCTTCATAGTTTCTGGGATCATGGCTCATAATTATTTATATTTTTATTTATCATCCAACCACTCAATCAAGCTCCGACGTTGCATAATATCAATACTTACTGGGAATTTTATCGAAGTATTATTGAAAAAAAAAGTTAACTTAAAAGTCAATTTACAAACTCCAAGTTGAACAATGATATTGAACTTGATAATTTTTAACAAATCATGAAAATGCGGTCAAATCCTTAACAACAAACATAAAAATAGTAGTTAAAAATAAAATTTCCACTATTAGTCTTAAAATTAAAAGATTGATAGCAGCAAAGCGGTAAACAAAAATAAGATGGCAAACTTCACTTTATCCACCTGATGAAAAATTCTTAATGAATTAAGTAATACATCAAAACTCAAAATTAAAAAATGGAATGAAAATAGCTCTAATAATTATAAAAAACTTAACAGATTTGATAACCATGTGTGAAAGCATTGAAAGATACTGAAATCAATATCTTTATCGGATTATTCATATTGTTATAAAATTATAAGAAGGTTATGGAAAGTTTGTCTAGTAAAAGTTTTATGTAAATTTAATATATTTAAATTTTGAAATATTTCGAAAAATTAAAATTTTTAAAAAATTAGATTTTAAGCAAATCTTGAATTTTTTTGAAAATATTTAGTTTTTAGAAAAAATCGATTTTGAACATTTTTAATTAAAACAATTTTTTGAAAATTTTGAAATTTTTGAAAACTTACAAGAAAAAACGAGAACAGAAGTTGTTCTGAAATCTGTTTCCGACATTGCTAGGCAAATGGTTATACAAAGAAATTTGTTAAGGATACTGCCGTTGTGAATAGCTGGCATAAATGGGAAATGTGGCTGGCAAGGTCGTAAATTATAGTATATATTATCGATGCTAGATAAAGTGTGGCATGCACTAGCCAAGAAATCTGGCGTCGTGTGCAACGGGTTTAACCTATAAATAATATTGTTTAGCGTTTGTTATTTTTTATATTCCCTCATCGATCATAGTAGTCCCCACTTATGATAAGTAAATTACTTTTTGTCTACACTAGAATTTATCGAAAAACTACATGGCATTGTACCTTAAGGCAAATTGCTAGAACTTGCCGTACCGTAATTAGTAGATTAGTTTTTGTAACGCTAATAGGCTGAATCAACACATAAAAGATCTAGCAGTTTTTCTTGCTGAAAAGCAAAATTGGTTTTTCACTGGTGAGTGAAATGCATTTTACTAAGTACTCAAATTTATATATACCTCACTAACTGTCTTTATCAGATCCCTCATCCAGATGTAGTACCCCTATAGGCACAGCCATATTAATGCAATTCGGTCCTTCCGATATCAATTAGGAGAAGCTTTTTGATATTGTAAAGTTTACAATATCAAAGTAATGTAAAGTTAACAATGTAAAGTAACATTGTAAACAATGAAAATTTCATTAAAGAATATCAACACGAAGCTCTGAATTTATAATTGTAATACAAATATTACACAATATTACATTAGAATCTATGGAAAATTTAAAAATATTTTTGCAAGATCATCGAAATATTATAAGAATATTCTAACAACAGCAAAATAACTGAGCAAAGAGGTGGATGGAGAACAAGAATTTAAAGGTGGTTCGGAAGTGCGACAACGAAAGAAAAAAACGACCATTGGATTATAAGCTCTCTGACGAATCGCCAAGATTTCCATTAGATAAATGTAAAATTATTGTGTTTTAGGTGCTTTTAGATGTTGAAATGTGTTCGACAAACGATCGCTTTCAACAATTAAGGATCGATTTTAAAAAATCGATTTTTTAAATAAATTACAGGAAAATAATACAGAGCTTTAAGAAAGCATTGCAGTCATTTAGAAGTTATTTTAAAGGACGGCAACAGTAGAAATATAAACTCAATAGAATTTTTTGCATTTCGTGATATTTTTCAGACAATCGATTCTAATATCCGAAAACAATTTGATATCCTTAATCATATAGTGTACGATAATTTAGCATTCCCTAATTTTTAAATTGCCTTGAATACTCATAACTTTACCTGTTTGTGTAGCAAAGTGGTGCACGTAGTTTTTCGAAATTGAAAGTAATTAAAACTCACATAAGAACTAATATGTTATAAGATAAGCTGAATAGTTTGGCGTTATTTAGCACTAAACATGGGAATGATTTGGGTTTGCTCGGTGAGTGGAATCGATGGACGTTGAAGAGTGACCATCAAATTGTAAAATTAAAAAAAGTATCTTTGATGGATGAGAGTGTCTTCAGCCCAACCATGGTTTAAATAATTAAATCTCACGTGACACTACTTAATCCCGTTAATCCCGTATACGGTTTCCCTCTATAGCGGAAGACAGTGCAAAACGTTTAAATTGTGCGATGAGCAATTAATCGACCCATTAAAACAGTCTCAAAAAATGGGTCGCTCAAGGAAGAAAAAATTTAATAAGAGAGCGTACACAAGCAACGAATTTCGACAACTGATAAATTCAAATAATAGCACCGACGACCCATCTAAACTGGAGTTATCAAATAGATTTGCAGCCTATCGAACACAGATTCAGATCCGGATACGGAAACCAAAGAACTAATGGAAACCGCCAATGCAATCATCAAAAAAAGGGCACAGAAAAATAACTTCGAAGGAAGTACAAAGAAAAGAGCTACTTTATCATCCAAAGCAGCAACATCTAAAAACGTTGTCAGAAAGACAAAACTCCCGCAAAATACGAGTGACGACTAAATTGGCGCAATCTGAAATACTGATTTTGAGGGGCCACTCCAACGGACATCAAAGCGGATCTCAAAAAATCACAATTGGAGTTAGTCAAAGTTATTCAGATGAATTCGACAAAAAACGGAATAACATATAATATTTGCGTGTATATTATAATTCTAAAACCCGAAAAAGAATCCAAAAAGTGATCAGTGCCCATTATATGTGCAGTAAAGTGAACGGAGATTCATCAAATTGGCCTGAGGTGTCTAAGGAAAATGATACCCCCAATCCAACATTCTGCAACTGCAATGGATCTCATTCAGCCAACTATAAAAACTGTCCAACACTACTGAACTATTTAAAGAAAAGAGAAAACACAAACTCAAAACCAAAATTAATACCAGCTATACCTGCTTTAGTACCTCTTCAGAAAAAGTACAGTGAAGGTCACTATTTCTCCCTCTGAAACGGCTCACAAAATTGAAATAACGGCGATAACACAGAATGGTTTTTTAAGCTGATCAAAGGACTTCGATATATATAAAGTTTTGAATAATGTTCAAGTGTTCCTGCATAAATTCTTAGCAGCCAAGGATATAACCGAAATTATGATACTCAATGCACAATTTTTTGCGCAGTAGTTGCTCATCTCAACTATTTTATTGTCCAGAAGAAGCATTAGATAGTGAAGAAGATGGACATATTATACCAGATTCATGGCGAAACAGCACTACAGACACATCAAAATCTCTTCATTCTATGCGACAAATACCACGCAAAAGAAGTACAAAATGTTTTAGTAAAGTACTGTGCAAATGTCCGACTAACTTGGCAAGACGACTATGAATAGATGCGGTATTATAATGTCAGTCTCCCATGTCCACATGGTATTAAATTAAAAATCAATAAAATTATATTTTACCTGTGATGTATTAGTAGTTTGGCTTGGTTTGTAGCAAAATCCATAAAATGAATTGCTGTATATGCAAACCGACTACACTCACAATCTTCATCACACCCCGTACATGAACTTTTGATTCCCTGTGGCTTTTCTCTTCTGTATAATGCCTGCAATAATTAAGTAGGAAATAATGTGAATATAATAATCTGTATGCAAACTTTAATAATTTGCCATGTTCACTGGTTTTTCCGTATGATTTTTGTTTGTGTGTATTTTGTAAATAATACTGTGAATAAATTACTCAATTAATTTCATTCAGTGTTTGTATTTATTATTTGTATTTTGGGTCGTTTTCTTTCCTCAGCATTCATATTCAGAGCAAGCTGAACGATAGTTACGAGATTCATCCCGCCGACACTGCTTACCTTACATCTAGTTACAAGAACCACCTTGCTGATAGAGCATATTTCTACCTGTATATGATGCGAGATCTCTATACTCAAGGAGGATTACTCTATATATTTTTTGCCAGTTACATACCAGATATTTCATTATATTATAATATTATAAAATTGAAGTAATTTGTATAAAAGATTGAAATTTTAAGAAATAAAGTTTTTTTATTATATTCTCGAATACCAAGTACAAAATTGGCGCAGTCGGTAGGATAGAATTCGGGAAGGTCTATCGCAGAATTCCATTGATTTCTATCATTCAGAATTAGGAACCAAAAATAAATCACAAATAATAGAATTGTGGGATTGATTTTGGAAAGGTCTAACGCAGAATTTACATTCAAGAAAATATTTCAAAAGTGATTGCAAGTAAAAAGTGAATATTTTTGTATTCACATTATTTTGTATGCAAAAGTGAAGTATATTAATTAATTGATTTAAAAGTAAAAATATTGTGTGTGAAAATGCGAAGAGAAATTCGCCGAGAATCCTGAACTGGTAAGTGAAAATTTTTAATTGATAGTAAAATTGCCAATCCTCCCTTATCCTTCAATCGCTAGAGATAAGCAAGCAATTTTTACATTTGAAATTTTTATTAATTAATTGAAGAATTTATAGTAGCTAATTTTATTTTTAATTTCCATTGAAACATAATTCCATGTACGTGAATTAATTTATGGAAAATAGCGATTTAATAGAAAATTTATCCAATTTTTTTTATCAAATATGTCGATTCAAAATTTTCATAAATTTAATAATAATAATAATGCATTGATCGATACTATTCCGAAATTTGGAGAAAATTAATTTCACTTATTTTAAGAGTCGAAGAAATTAAAAATAGGTTCTACGACAATAGTAATCCGACGTGTATACAAAACGAAATTATTAGATGCGCAGTTCATTCGAAATTTTATGACAGGGCTAAAGTAGTAATTGAAATTGCTAATGCTAGTTTTTATTCATAGGCTGATGATGATTGTGAAATAATCCACATTTTCATGTGTCAACGACTTTTTCAACAGTTCGCTGTTGGCATGTATGTCAAAATTGTGACTGAGCGATTAACATACATCCGCTTAAACCAACAGCACCTTCGATCTGAAGAAAACATCCATCTTCATGATGCTATTATTGCCGATGGTAATGCAAACAATGTGGGTAAAATGACAATTTTGCCGGCTACCTACATTGGAAGCCCGCGCCACATGCACGAGTACGCACAAGATGCAATGACATACGTTAGAAAATATGGTCGCCCTGATCTATTCATTACATTCACATGTAACCCGCAATGGATAGAAATTAAAAAAGAATTGATACACGACCAAACTCTAGGAGATAGTCATGAATTACTGCCAGATTTTTTAAACAAAACTTAAAATATTTGTTGAATTTGATAATAAATCATGTATATGGCCAAGTACGTTGCTGGATGTACTCTGTTGAGTGGCAAATGGGTGGTCTTCCTCATGCGCACATCTTAGCCTGGCTTATTGACAAAATGAGGCCTGAAGATATTGATTCGGTCATATCAGCTCAGATTCCTAATAAAAATGTTGATTCAAATGTGCAAGCAATAATTACTAAACATATGATATATGGACTTTGCGGAGTTTTCAACAATAACTCGAGAAATCTAACTGCTGAAACCATTACTGGAAATGATGGTTATCCACTGTATCGTAGGCAATCAGTTGCGGATGGTGGGCAATATGTAGTTGTGAAAGTAAAAGGACAAGATTTTTATGTTGACAACCGATGGATTGTGCCGTACTTCCCAATATTATCCGAAGCTTTTCAAGCACACATCAAAGTAGAATTTTGTAACTCTGTCAAGTTAATAAAATATATATGCAAATATGTTAACAAAGGTATTACATGGCCATGTTCGCTGTTGCTAAAACAAATTATAAAGTTTCTGAGTATCAGATGGGTCGCTACGTAAGTAACAATGGAGCAATTTGGCGATTTTTTTCTTTTCCAATACACGAAAGACACCCTTCTGTAGTCCACTTGCCCCAGTTAACCTCCAAAAACATTAACAAGTTTATTTTCAATTTGTCAAAGAGATGATTTAGCCCATACTTTGATGTATGCTGTAAAGTCTCCTAGGCTGGTTTGTGATGCCTTCAGATGTATGTTCTGGATCACCAGTACGACCAGGAATTGTAATGATAGGCTGGACCCGAGCGATGAATACTTGAATAGTTGTTGAAATATTATATTTGTGATGTGGACTCCCCAGAGTCCACTAGTAGTGTGAAATGCCTTTAGGACGAACAGCGATTTGATAGTAATTTGTAAACACACACTTCTTTCTTTGAATGATACTTTATTATTCGCTATTTTTACAATTAATATTTGTTAATAACCTTTTGGTTATCATATCAGCAAAGACTACATTTTACTAATTACTATGTCTGACTAACTCTATGTCTGTCTCCGAGTCTGACTCCAAGTTTGACTCCAAGCTTGACTGACTGTCTAACTTTTGTCTAACTCTTATATACTAATTTCTTGTTTACAACCTATTTACAAAATCCAACAGTAAGCACTTCCGGTGACCACGTAACCTACATATAACTAGCAACGCGTTTTGTAATTATTAAACAAAATAATGATTCGAATTGTTATTACAGTTCAGCATCAAAGTCGTTTCAACGTCGTAAAAAAGAAACACCGGTTGAAGGATATCCAAATGTGTTTGCTACATGTGCTATAGGGCCCATTTATACAGTACATCCAAATAATGATGAGTGATACTACCTTAGGTTATTATTGGTTAATGTTCCTAGACCGACATTATTTCAACAATTGAAAACGGTTGATGAATATCTATGTGCGACTTACCGTGAAGCATGTCACATGTTACAGTTGCTTGGAGACGATTCCCATTGGGATAATAAGCTCAAGGACGACATCATATCCTCATCTCCGCATCATGTGTGTACATTGTTTGCGATTATAATTCCAACATGTTTTCCCTCAAATCTGAAAGATTTGTGGCTCAAATACAGAGATGACATGTCTGATCATTCTGAAATTACTACAGAAATTTATAATAAAACTTTGATCATAATAGAGGATATGTGTTTATTGATAGCAAATAAAGTATTATCATATTTGGGCCTGACAGCACCAAACCGTTGTGTTCGATATGCATTTAACCATGAGTTAAGAAGAGAGCAACAGTATGATATTGAAACATTGACCGAAATAGTTCGCACAGCTGTTCCAAAGTTGAATGATCATCAAAGGATTGTATATGATGATTTGATACAAGCGGATCTGGAGGGATTTTTTTTTCTTGATGCTCCTGGTGGTACTGGAAAAGCATTCCTGTTATCATTGCTATTGGCAAAGATCAGATCGCAAAATGACGTAGCTCTAGCATTGGCATCATCAGGAATAGCAGCAACATTGTTAGAAGGTGAATGAACTGCACATTCAGCATTGAAGTTACCTCTTAATATGCAAATCGATGAAATACCAGTTTGCAATATCAGAAAAACTAGCGCCATGGCCAAGATACTTCAGACATGCAAATTGATTATCTGGGATAAATGTACAATTACCCACAAGAGGTCACTGGAAGCACTGGACAGAACATTGAAAGATTTACGTGACAATCAAAATATTTTTGGTGGAGCAATGATTTTGTTGTCAGGTGATTTTCGCCAAACTCTTCCAGTTATACCACAATCAAGTGTTGCTGAGGAACTAAACGCAAGCTTAAAATCATCAAATCTGTGGCGTCATGTTAAGAAACTCCAGTTAACAACAAACATGCGAGTGGTTTTGCAACAAGATGAAACAGCGAAAGTGTTTTCAAAGCAGTTACTAAATATTGGAAATGGTAATGTCGCAGTTGATGCCTCGAACGGGTTAATAACATTTCCCGCAGAGTTTTGCAGCTGCACAAACACAAAAGAGGAGCTTGCGTATTTCCAGATATAAACCAACAATTTCACGATCTCAATTGGCTGAGCGAACGAGCAATATTGGCGGCGAAAAACAAAGATGCCGATGATCTTAATGCAACAATACAAAGTTTACTTCCAGGAGAATGCTTTACTTATAAATCTGTAGACACCGCTACAAATCAGGATGACATACTCAACTATCCTACAGAATTTCTAAATTCATTAAAATTGCCTGGGCTGCCACCACATAATTTACAATTGAAAGTAGGATCAATTGTCATCATGCTACGTAATTTAAATCAGCCCATACTATGCAATGAAACAAGATTGGTTGTAAAAAAGCTAATAAATAATGTAATTGTGGCAAAAATCATTAAAAAAATACAAGGGACAAGATGATCCCGCGAATAACTATGATCCCAACGGATTTATGATTTGATTTTAGGCGCTGGAGTTTCGCACAGGGCCAATTATACGTTGCGTGTTTGCGCGTCGGGAAACCATCATCCTTATTCATTTACGCACCGCAAAAAAGACCAAAAATATTGTCTACAAAAAAGCTTTATATTGATTCCAAAACATTCGATTCATAAGCAAATGTATAAAATATTTTATATATGAAATATAAAAAATAGGTATTTTTGAGAATTAAAATATAGTATATATGAAAGCTTCGCATTCATAACCAAATGTGTTAATTATTTCATATACAAGATTTAATTAAATTTTATTAATGATTATTTATGTGATATGAAGTTTGCCGGGTCAGCTAGTATATATATATATATATATATATATATATATATATACTCTTACTAATTATATTACGCATGATATATTCATAATTAAAAATAAATTAAATGTTTCCAAACAAGAAATGGTAATATTGTATTATTTGCAATTAGCGTAAATTATCGATCAAAATCTTGTTAACATGCAGACTGAATTTTTGTTCAAAGTCTTTTCTGAACAAGCATTTAGAATTATATTTAGAACAGATCTAATAATTTTTATTCAAAACTGATAATTGTTGGTCAGCCTGCATTTTGTATCCGTATCCGTTATTTCTTTGAACTTGTACGTAATGTGATCTGTGCTATGGTATAAGTTCAGTTGTACAGTGAAGGCATTGAGCTATTTGACTTACCACAATTTTTAAAATGGATATGATTAGAGAAGATGTTATTTTTCTAATTAAGATGTACCAGGAGAAAAATTATTGTGGAACCCTAAAAACCCGCATTATCGCAATAAGAAGCTCAAAGACGATGCTTGGGAGGAAATCGCAAACATGCTCCAAAAAACTATGAGCGAAGTAAAACAAAAGATGACGAGTCTTTTGGGGTCCTACAGAAGGGAAAGGAAAAAAGTTAACATTATCTCAGCATAAATATATTGTCCTTCATGCCAAAAAATGTCTTACTTGAAATGTTTTGATCATTATTCGTCACATGTTTCATAAATTTATCAAATTCTATATTACTCCATGTACTAAATTGTTCAATAATACTCGATGTAAATCTTAGATAATACTATTAGTAATTAAGTTCTTTGTAAATTTATAACTTAATTCATAAATTGATATCGAAACTTTGTAAATATTAAATTAAATTTGTAACGATATTACATAAATAAATAATTTCTGAATAAAAGGACTATTAGCCAATTAAATATTCTAAAGCATTAATTTATTAATATTGGGTTATTGTACACAATTACGTTGTTTTCATGTTTCATCAACATCAGTTCAACATGCGATTAAACGCGTTACAAAAATAGCAAATGTCGCGACAAAAATCGCAAATGCAACATTACTTGGCGCTCGTTTAGCGTTCTATGCAACAAAAATGACTGCGGCGTGGCGCAATGTTGTATCCATATTGTTTATATGTAATTTTGTTTACTGGGATATATATAGAAAACATTGCTTAAAATTATTTTAGTATCACTATTATAATCGTGGGATTAAGTTCTATTAGTGCAAAATTATAAATCTGGCGAAGAAAATATAGGTACACATTAGTTTTTAGTAGTATATTCATTTATAATTAGCACATTCTGAACAATTATTGTTAATTTTTATGGATTTGTAGATATGGAGTCAGAAAATTTCACAGTAAAATTCATCGAGATGTATACAACCCATCCTTGTTCGTGGTCAATAAGTAACAAGTCGTATCACAATTAACAAATGCGCAATAATGCATTAAATACAATGCTGCCGATATTCAAAGAAATCAATTCAGTTGCGTCTATAGCCACAGTGGCTAAAAAAATTAAATGTATTAGGAGCGTTATTAATAAGGAGGTGAACAAGGTATTTTAACATTTTTATTTTTTCCATACGTTTCGACACATTGTTTTGTGTCATCTTCAGTGGACTCTAGTTTGAAGGAACAGTTAGAAATTATTAATTAAAACTAATATATAAGAAGTGATATGGTATGAACTTACATGTAATTGAATTAATCCTAATTATTTCATAATTATAAATGTTCACAATGCACAATAAAACCAATTCTTGTCACTTTAAATTGAACAATATATAAATTTTCGAATGAGTTTTTTATGAAATTGTAAAGTAGTGAAGCCTAAATGTACATCAATGTGCGCACCACGTGTTAAAAGCTAGGTACAAAGCACACGAACTGACCAGAGAATTTAAGGTTTGACAACGCGAGGAGGGTACATATAGTAAAATATAAAAACATGACAATTGTGAGGGTGGGGATTGTGAGGATTTGAATTCTCCCCTAAATAAATTTTCTAAATTTCTGAGCAAACCCCTCTCCATAGTTGCTGTTAATTCTCCTTTCTTTATTAAAAATCCCTTCGAATTTGTCAACAAAATACGTAATACACAATTACCCAACAGCTCTTCTCATAATGCTTATTTAAAGGCTTTATAATTCTTACTCAGGCTGCATTATAGTGGTCGTCGTAACATACAGTAGTACAAACAAGTAGTAAACAAACAGTAGTAAAAACTGTCTTATCGAGCGTTGGCCAGCCTGATATGGTCACATTCATCATCCATCTTCGCCCAGAGTCTTTTGTATCTACGTCGTTCGTTGGCTTGGCTTCGTTTTAATTAGTTTTCTCGTTTGTGCAATCGTAAATTATCTTGAACGTAAACATCTTTCTTAATAGGTAAATGCAGTTATTTTTTCTTGTTTTATTCATATATAAATTTTTAATAACATCTCACAAAAAGTGGTTATTTTGATTTAGGAGATTTTTGAATGTTTATGTAACCTCTTTATAAATGGCTTTATAGAGAATGCTGTATAGTGTTTCAGAATATATACGCACGCTGTTATCAATTTTTTAAAGGAGAATAACAAGTCTGAAGCACCTGTTAGTTGGTTGATCAAGGACGAAAATGGTGAAGAAACAAAATACTGATGGCCGCCGAGAAATGTATCAAATTCTTCATTGATCGTAAAAAGTTCAAAGCCGGATGAAGAATCTTAGAAGGCGGTAGATATCTTATTTCAAAGCGGGGGCTTACGCTAAAGATAGCGACTATACGTCTGAAGAAGAAGCTTTGGGAAAAGTTGCCGGCTTAAAAAACCCAAAATTTTAGACCTAAATGTTGAAGATAGTAAGTAAAATAACCTATATATCATGATAATATACAATACATATTGATAGACAAATAAAAAAAATCTTTCAGATTTTTCTCATGAAGCATTAATCGAATTCGACTCTCCAAGGTGTTACACTAGCGGCTTAGCACCCTTATGTGATACGCCTTCAAATGTGGGAGATAATTTGAGCCCTCTTCTCATGATTCCACAGTCACATCAGTTCCATAATTTAATTAAGCAAGTTGGTGAACGTAGCACACAAACTGATGCAAGTTGTTTCACTGAGATAATAATATTGTAATAATAATTAATAATTGTAATTGAATAGTGGTGGAGGCCATAATATAAATATCAAATTTGATTATTTAATAAAGGAAATTGCTTCGATGAACGTTAAGCTGGAGCAGTTTACGGAAAACGCTAATAAGACTTCAGCACAAATTTTAGACAATAAAAACATGTTCAAAGCATTGTTTCCTTTAAACACACAAAAATAAATTGATTGTTGTGAGGACCTTATAAAAGAGGATGACTGTGTGATAGAATTGGTATACTTACATTTTATTCACAATAATTATATAACTAAGATGATTTAGTGCTAACTTACAATATTTTTATCAAAATTATATTTTGAAAGTAGGAGGACAAAGAAAAGTAGAATATGTCAGAAACGCATTCAATAAAGTCTTTACACGGGAACTGGCTGCTGAATGCTCATGGTATGGCAGAAAAGACAACATAGTGTTAACAACTTGAAATTGATGATTATAATTAAAGGTGGATTACCCAAAATTATACAAATGTTTCAAATTCACAAGTTGTTCATAATGTTTTTAACCTGATTGGTTCAATTTTAGAAACGTTAACAAATAGTGTTAAAAATCTGACCCTATCAGATTTTATTGCAATTGCTTTCGAATGGTTCCGTTTTGGGAAGCAGAGATTGATAAAGAAGCAAAATAAAAAACAATAATATAATTTCTCATATGATTAATTAAATAGGAGCAAACACTGAATGTATTATATATAAATAAGTTAATAAAAGCAGTAGTTATAAGTTATAAAGTAACAGTATTATAGTATTTTACATATGCATTTATAAAAATATATCATGTTAATAGGAAATTTATCTAATAATATAATTATATTTATATAATAGAATTATTTAGGAAAAAATAAGCGCTGAATTAAAAGCACCCGGAAACCTCTAACGCAAATTATGAACCGATTATCCGAAATCGACAAAAGTAATTTTTTTTAGAGTAAAGACACCGAACATAGAATTTTACTAGAACAGAAAACGCCCTAAAATTATATAATGTGAATGAAAGACGTTAAAAAAAAACGAAGACGTCTAGACACTGGGAAAGCTGCAACGCCTGCACTGAGTCCAGAAGGCATTGCCTAAATTGAAATATTCCATTGACATAACTAAATCATTCAACATCTCATATTGATCAAAAATTAAAAAAATTGAATATAATGAATTATTTAACTGTAAGAAACAACTGTATAATTAAAAACTATTTTATATATTAATAAAATATTTTACCTACATAATTGGTGACCCCGACGTGATACGGTGACCCCGACGTGATTGGTGATGGTCACCAATCACATTTTAACAGACAATCGAAAAAATATGACATTTGTTGGTATCACCATCGCTGGCAGAACAAAGCATTAAAATGTACTAAACCTTGCTCATTTCAGCATTCAAAAAACATCAAGGGCAGTCGCTAGTGACGCAAAGTGATTGCCTCAAGATGTCGCACCGCAGTTTTTTACCGATAAAAATTCAAAACTGTCGACAAAGCAAAATTTAGTCGACACAGGATCAGATTTGTATGTTTGGCCAAGAAAATTATTACGAGGGCACTACCAAGCAACAAATTTTATTCTTTATGCAGCAAATGATTCGAGCACTAAACAGTAGCACCGCTAACTGTGCTAGCAGCTTTAACATTAGTGAAAGTGTTGAAGAGGTGCAAATCCATGGATAATTGCAATTATCATGACATTGCATGTCAAGATTCCCAAAATAAAAGCGCTTCTGCTAGTATTGACAAATATGAAGTGCTTTGTATTCCGGTTCCACATGTTTCTGACTATTTTAATATTGAAGACGAAGCGGATGATATTCCAGAATTACCTTTGAAGTGCGAGCTAGGAAATCTGTTTCAGAGAAACAACATTACGATGCAGTGTATGACACAACTGCTTGGTATTCTAAGACGCCATCATGGGCACAAAGATGAATTGGCACTCCAAAATATGCCACCGATGGTATAAAATTAATTAACGGTGGTTCATACATTCATTTTGGGGTAGAAGTACGTATTCCACATTCCATTGACGAAGAGTTCGGCTAGTGCCTTTTGGCCCATATCTCTGATGTTAGATTCCACAAAAGATTGAACTATTTCTGGTAGGGGTGCACCATGGAAATGGTAAACTAGACGATGCAAACATTTTCCTTAAGACTTTTGTGGAAGAAATGAAAGTGTTACAACATGGTTTAATTTGTCTCAATAGAAATTGTCATGTTTATATATCAAAAATAATCTGTGCTAGTCCGGTTCATTACAAAGACAACTGGGCATGCGGGTTATGAAAGCTGCTCCAAAAGTATTCAAAGAGAAGAGTTTTCAACCCATGTCATTTTAAATAACACATTTTCAGATCTTCGAACAGATAAATCTTTTCGCATGAGGATGAACCCAGGACATCACACAAATGACTCCGTTTTGGAGGAATTAAATATCGGAATGGTATCTCAAATAGCACTCGACTAAATGCATATTGTCTGCCTAGGTGTCACCAAGAGACTTTTAAGCCTCTGGGTAAAAGGAACGAAAGACGTCCAATTAGATGACAATACAATGATATTACAGGATACAGTGAGCGAATATTTACTAAAATTTAAAGCTCACATTCCAGCAGAATTTTCGAGATTACCCAGAGCGCTTAAAGACTACATGATCTGGAAAGCCAAACTACATAAATTTTATACAACTTCGTTTGGAGATCAGGATCTTATGTGATGCTGAAACCTGTATTGAGAAAAATGATGTAGCTAAAAATACCCTCATTAAATTTGTAAGTGAATACCCCAAACTATATGGAACTGGCAGATTAACGTACAACGCCCATAACCTAATACATATTGCAAATGATGTTTTGGCCTTCAAATGTAGTTTAGGCGGGTTCAGTTGGTAAACTTTGAAAGCTATTTTAAAAGTATTCAAGGAAAGCTCCAGAACTCGCCTAAACATATAATTTTTATAATTCCATGTGATTCTAGAGATTTTGATATATGCTTATATGATTTAAATGCTAATAAAGGCAATAAATTTACGATCCCCGCTAAGGAAATTAAAAAAAGTCTTAATTTACCCTATTTTATTAATGACTTTTTTGTTTCTATGCCGATAATATATTCTAATAATTAATAATATATATCATGTCGAATTATAAATAATGGCTTGATATCTATAATTACTAAGCAAAATTCAATATCATAAATTATTGCTAATGCAATATATTTATGATCTGAACAGAATTGACCTCAGAATCAATCTGAACAGATTGATCAGAACATAAAATGACATTTCACTTTTTTTCATGTCAACATTTATTTGAATTTATAAACATTGATTTTTATTTAGATTTAAAACTATAAAAAGTGATTTTGAATATAGCATTTAATCTAATTTGGATATAAATGTTGGATATATTTATATATGCATATGTTTTTGAATTATATTTTTTGATGTGTCCAAACTGAATCCCAAACTGTTGTGGATTTTTATCTACGCGTTCGGTCAGCTCGGTTTGATGCGTTTGTGACTGTCAGAGAACATGGATGCCGATTTTTTGAAAACATTAATTCTTGACTTTTCTAACCTCAAATAAAGTATGAGATTAATAAATTCATCAAATTTACAGGAGTTTAACGATTAAAAATAAATAATTGAATAACTGTTTTATATATTTGATGAAAATAAACATCGAAAAACTTATTTATTATATTTTTAATCTATTATTATATTAAACAATAAAGCTAAAAAAATATAAATAATAAATAATATAATTTAATTAAAACTAGTAGTATTAGATCAATATTCAACTGCCCAAACAAACATAAAAACAAAACGAATTATACTAAACGGTTTGTGAAGGTTAGGTCGCGTTCGATGTAAACCGTTCTGTCAAATCGTTGGAAACAGTCATGAGACGGCGCATGCGCAGTGTAACAAATCAGAATGAGTTTGGAAGAGTTGTGGATCGTCACAAACTGCCACTGCGAACAGACCCCATAAATCTTCTTTTCTCGAATTTTCCATAAATTTTGACATTGTCAATTTAGTGTTTTGTTTTTTTTTAGTTATTTTCTGTCAAAATCATTAGTCTTCTTGTTATGCACATTATTATATTGTTGTTATACCATGATTATATATTATATTACTTTATTATTGTTATATTATTCTCATTTTAATTTGATATTACTTGTTAGATTTGAGACAATTGATTGTTGTAAGAATAATTTTGTTACTTCATTCATAATAATACGTGATGCTTGCATCCCAGGGGAACATGGACAAAATTATTCATTCTTACACTTTTAAAAAACCGCGCGTCAGCGTCATATATGTTGATAACTTGTCAGGCAATCACAATGTTCGCGTTTGACATAACCTGTCGCAACTTATGTATAGACTTTATAAAATACCTCCGCTTTCATTACAATCAGCCGAAGAAGAAACATCATTGAATATATACTTATTAATAAGTCTTCCAGTGTTTTACTCTACAAAATAGAATGTTATAGAAAATATAAGTCAAATGTTGGTTCATTAGAAATGAGAACAGTGAAGGCTATGTGGATTGTCATCAAAAATGACATGAATATTAATTTTGGCACTATATTTACTGAAGGCCATATTGTAACGACAATTGGCATTGTCGTCAAAGGTTTGCACAACCCTCAGTGCAGATTGATTCCCCCACCTGCTTCTACTAGGGTCCCTGCAATATAATGTGCAAGTTCAGGGTTGAAAAAGAATCATTAAGAATTGTAACATCCTCTGAGGAGGTCGGTCGGTTCCGGGCCGCGAGCCCTTGGACCCGCTTCGATGTTTGATGAACCCTGTAATTACATAATTTTTTCGAGATGATTTGCGAATGGGACATAATTACCTAGATTAGATCATGATAGGTATAGGATAGTCAGAATAATACATAATTTATTATGCCTGTAAGATTGATACTTTTTAGTATTTTTTAGTTTGTACTTTCTTAATAAGTTAGTAACATTTTAGTTAGGATTTTGATAGGTTTAGGATAATTAGGATTAGTTTTGTTTTATATAATTCAAATATGGGTGTTTTAATCAAACATTGGCATACGTTTTTTATTTAGTTTTTAATAATAGTTTTTAAGTTTTGTATCGTTGCAAATTGACTAATGAGATAGCAAATATGTTTAAAACAGAGTATGTTCGGTTGCTTACCTTTTCATTCGTTTTTCGCGGAGGGAATAGTATTTAGCATGTCTATGATTCGAAAAGAAAGTGAATTTTTAAGTAAACGCGCGCTACCAAGAGACAAAAACCGCGTACCTAAAAATTGCGTAGAGAACGCAATTAGAGTTTAAAAGTAGAGTTTACAAAAAAATGTATATGCTAGGCAAACAGTGCCGCATTGGATCTGTCTACTTTATTATGATTATTATTCTTTATTAGTTAAAAGAATTACATCATAGACATGCTAATTGTATCTGACCAGCTGGATGGTTCTGTAATAAGTTTGTATAATGTAATTGGTTTGTAGTATTAGTATAGTTTTTTATATTTTATATTTTAACGTCGTGTATTTTCGTGTTTTTTTAAGATGATGCAATAATGAATTAGTTTTAATAATTTTGATAATGTTTTTCTTGTCTTTTTTAAATATTTTCTCTTTTTTTTATTATTACGCGTACTAATGTTGGCCACAGTTCTGCCGGGTCAGCATTGTCTGGTGCTCAATTCGCGGCTTTATCCAACCGATCTTACAAACACGTAATAGGATTGGGATATGATTTCTTTGCATAACGATCACAACGGCTATCGCGATCAGTTTAGTTATACATCGTATGCGGCACGGTAACGAAAGGACTAGCCAACCTTCGTTAATTAGAGCAGATTGCAGGCATAATTTGTATTTTAGAAGTCGTATCTCTGCGGGTGCAGAGATACTGGCAAGGGCTTCACTCGGTCTTGCCAAGTACGGACCTGTACCCGACGGTTGGATTAACGTTCTAGTGGTGTGCGTCATACAGCTAGAACGGCCAGTGACACTTTTTCGCTGTTTTTATCTATCAAATAGTTTTTTCTCTTCTTCGTGTTAGTCTAATTTTTACTAATTTTAATGTTTTATTACTTCATAACATTTAGTTTTTCTATCATACGCGAAACTTATTTATTCTTACCTATATTCATTGAATATATATGTGTACATAATATTTCTCATTTCGGATTTTTACCCGTAGGTATATCATCCTTCATATTTGTTCTATCAATACAATAATAAGTATTTCAGATATACAAGTTGTGACATAATTCTGTGACAAAAAAGAGGAAAGAAAATTTATTCCCCAAAAAAAATCACTTAGCACTATTTATAATAACAAATAATAACTCAAAAAGGAGAAAAACAAAATAAAAGATTTATTCACTTTATGGGAGAATATTTGCGTCGAGCCAAGTTTCATTTACCGCTATGGGTCGATCAGTATATATTTTGGCATGGCGTGATTGCCATACCAAATATCGTCTCTTGTGTATTGGCCGAGGCCCGCGATGTTAACATTAGGATGATCCCCACATTTTAGATAAAAATTCTCAGTGAGCTTTTTTATATAGTCGAATATTGTCGGTACGTCAGTCTGTTTGTGTATGTATTTTGAAGAGTAATAATGTCTAGTCAGTGGGTCCCTTATTTTGTTAAGTACTAGTCGTAGTGTCTTATTTTGTAATGTCTGTAGTTTCTGTAAGTTGGTCTTAGTCGTCGCGTTCCATGCTGGAGCGGCGTATGTCAGTATCGGTCTTATTAGTGTCAAGTAAAGTGTCCGTTTGTTCTTCACGCTTAGCGGGCTGTTCTGGTTCAAGAGAGGTCTCAGTAGATTTAACATCCCGTAAGCCTGTCCAATTTTTGTATTAATATGTTTTGTGAAGCTGAGTCTATGGTCCAGGGTCACACCAAGATATTTGACATCCTTCGACCACTCAACTTCACAGTCCAATACTTTAATTTTGTCCAAGTCAGTCAGTCTAGTCGTGGCATTTCGGCTCTTTGTAAATAAAATTGCCTCCGTCTTTTGCGGATTGATTCTGATCTGCCATTTGTCAGTATATTCGGTCAGCTTGTCTATGTGTGTCTGTATCTTTGTAGTCAGTAGCGTCGGTGATCGTGATGATTTGTATATGGCAGTGTCGTCAGCAAACGTCAGTAACGTTGTGTCGGCGTCAGTGGGTATGTCGTGAATGTAGACGTTAAACAAGGGCGGTCCCAGGATCGAGCCCTGCGGTACTCCCGCCGTCACTTGTTTAACCGTCGAAAGTCCGTTGTCTACTTGTACGGTGAAGTTACGGTCTGAGAGGTATGAGTGTAAAGTTCTCGTTATGTACGGTGGAAAGTTGAGTTGGATAAGTTTATGTACAAGTCCGTCCATCCAGATGGTGTCAAACGCCTTCTCAAAGTCAAGTAACACCAATCCGGTATGGTTTCGTCTGTTGAAATTGAGAACTGTATTCTCTATGAGTTTTGTCAGTGGGTGTAGTGTGGAGTGTCGTTCTTTGAATCCGTATTGTGTGTCAGGTATAATTTTGTTGTGTCTTATGTGTTTGTTAAGTCTTTTGAGTAGTACCTTTTCGGCTACCTTACTCATTGTGTTGAGGAGGCTGATCGGTCTGTAGTTCTGTGGTATGTCTGGCTGTTTCCTTGGCTTCACTATTGGAAATATGGTGGAGGTTTTCCAAGAAGCGGGAAAGCAGCCTTTTATCATTATTCTATTTATTATCCGGGTAAGTAAAATGTAGGCGTTCGTCGGCAGTTGTTTAAGTATTATGTTTTGTAGTCCGTCCGGTCCTGGTGCTTTTCTGTTCGGTAATTTTTTAACTATTGTCTTTATTTCGGAAACTGTGGTAGGGTCTATTCGTAAGTCTTTGTCTCTGTGGAGGTCAGTGAAGTTTTGAATTGTCTCGTGTACGTCTTGTTTCAGGTCTGCGTTTGACATATTGGCATTTTGTTTATGTATGTTTTCAAAGTTTTTTGCCAATATTTCCGCCTTGTCTGCTGGTGTCGTTGCGTAATTGTTGTCAGTTAATTTGAGTGGAGGTATGGATGTTGGTTTTTGCGTCAGTCTTTTTGCTGTCTGCCAAATTTTGTGTGGGTCAGTATTTATGTTCTCGAGTCTTTTGGTCCAAGTGTTGTTTCGGTGGTCACGTATTTCATTGGAAATAATTTTTGTCAGTCTGTTAACATGTTCCTTGAGTAGTCTGTCACCGGTACGTTGCCACAGTTTCTTTGTATGATTTTTAAGTTGTATTTTCAATAAAATGTGTTCTGGCAAGTCGTTGGCTGGTGTTGTTCTTGAGTCTAGTGTCGGTATAGTCTGTTGTACGGCGTCTGTGATTGTCAGTGTAAGGTGTGTTACAGCCTCCTCAATGTCAGTGTTGGTATCGATTGGCATAGTGTGTCGTGTGTTGTCTGTGATGATGTCTCTGAAAATTGGCCAGTTGGCTCTGGTGTAATCTAAAAATTTGCGTTTGGGAGTCTGGTCGACGTCTAGTCTGTCTGAAATGGTCATGAAAACTGGATTATGGTCAGAGTTGAAAAGTGTTCTTGTTATGGGTTCGGATGTTACGTGTAGATTTTTTGTCAATGCCAAATCGATCGTACTGTGATGGTGCGTCTGTACGGTAGCGTATCTGGTCGGCGTGTCAGGATAATGTAGTTGTGCGTCTGTGGTGTTGTGTTCCGTCAGGTATTCGTAAAGTCTGTTTCCGTTCGCGTTGTTGAAGTTACAGTTCCAAGATGTGTGTTGTGCGTTAAAGTCTCCTGCCATAAGTACAAATCTGTTGGAGTCCAGTAGTCTTTGTAAGTCCGTATGTTCTAGTCTGCTTGCCGGGATGTAAATCGATATTATGGATACTTTTTGACCTCTCTTGTATACATTAATAGCTGTTATTTCAGAACCGCCCGCTGTCAGGTTTGGCACTTGCTCGTGTCTGATGTTAGACTTAATCAAAATCGCAGTGCCGCCCCATCCGCGTGCGTCCGTCTGTCTGTCGTTTCTGTAAACTTTGTAATTGTTCATATAGAGTCTGTCCGTAGGTTTGAAGTGTGTCTCGTTAATCAGTACTATGTCCAGATCGTATTTTGTTATCGTCTGTCTCAGTTCGTCAATGTTGTTTTTAAGTCCATTAGAATTGAAATGCATTATTTGTAAGTCTTGCGATTGGTTTATGGTGATGATGTAAGAAAGTTCAAAATTGTTGTGTATTTGTCGTTATAAGTCATGTTTGTGTTTAGTGTTTTTGTCAGTTTGTATAGCTCACTGAAAATTTGCTTTACCTGGGGATCCGCAAATAGCTTCCTGATCTCGCCCATAGCAGTAAAGAGTCCTTCCGGAGTGTTGAGGTCTGGATCGGGTTGGCTGCAGGCAGGCCGTGTTGGTGGTTGCGATAGTGCAGGCCGGATCTGTGATGATGCAGGCTGGACCATTGTTCGTGAGGACTGGACCATTGATCTGTATGGTGACGATGGGATAGGGAGTTGAGGATATTCAGGTCGGACGTTGGGACCATTGTTGGTGGAGTTTACAGCTGACGAGAAGCTCCTCGTCAGTGGCACTGGTGTTGGTGCGTTTTATTCTTACCTATGTATTCTAGTTATCATTATTGTACCATCCGCTTTGTTCGCCATTTTAGTATATTCGAACCATGTTTTTTTATATATGTATATATCGTTGTGCCGTTTTTTTAGCCGTGCGTCGCGAAAGGTTTGGTTTGGTTTACGGATAGAGTTTATAGCCTTTGTTACAAGGTAATCAGAGTATAGAGGGCAATTTTTTTAGTCGAGACGATAAATATGTTATGGTGCCCGATGGCCTATGTATCAATAAGTAATAGTTTTATCTATGTTAAGTGTGATAATGATTAAGATTGGATATAAACTATTATTTTCGTCGCTTTTTTATTGATAATGTCACCGTAAAACAAGCCAAACGAACATTTGTACAGAGATATCAAAGGGATTTTTGTTATCATTGGCAATATACGTGAAGCATCGTATAATAATTAATTATCACTGAGGGTATTCTTTAGTCTCCAGTAAAGATTTGTGAAACATAAGAAAAAAAAATTAAAACCATACCGTACATACAAACACCCAACTGATTATATCAGTGTGAACTTTGGGTAGAGGAGAACAGGCGAAAGGAGCAATTTTCAGTATTGTTTCATAAAAATGTCAACACTGTTGATTATGGGCTTAGAAAGGAAGATTATATGTTAATAACTATGACTAAGATGTAGGCGGAAATGTTGAAGGAATTTGGCACAGACATAATTTGCTTTGATGTCACCCTTGGAACAAATTGTTACAATTACCAGTTGCATACATTAATGGTGATTGATGAATTTGGAAGCGGAGTTCCAGTAGCATTATTTTGCAAACAGACAAGACGAAGTAACGTGAAAATATTTTTTGAAAAAATCTCTAAGGCAGTCGGTAAAATCAAACAAAGTCATTCATGAGAGATGACTGCCCAGCATATTTCAATGCTTGGTGGTCTGTCATGGGTGCTCCACAGCATAAACTGTTATACTCCTGGCACGTGTCCAGGAGTTGGAAGAGGGTAGCAGCTGCCAAGATTGTTAATAGAGAAAAGAGAGACTTAATGTATGAGAAATTGATAACTATAAAAATGATTTTAGATGAAAGGGAATTCAGGTCTAGTTTAAATAAATTTTTGGATGAGCTTGAGTGAGATGATGATACAAAATCATTTGTAACATATTTAAGAAAAGTTTACTGCTACCGTGAAACTACATGGGCATATTGCTATAGGAAAGGATTAGGGATTAACACTAACATGTTCTTAGAAAGCCACCATAATCAAATGAAGAAACGAGTCATGGAAAGAAAATACAGTAAGAGAATGGATAAGACCATTGATATGGTGTTAAGGATTGAAGTGGAAGCCTTTTGTTACAGAAATAAAAGAATGAATTGAATTTGTATATCAACAAGATAGAGAGAGACAACAAAAAGGCATAAGAGAAGTGAAAATATAAAGCAGATACAAATTATTTCCGATAAACAGTGGAATGTATCATCATATGTGGTTACACAGGCTAATCAAACATGTAACAGTTTTTGTATGAGATGCGAAAAGTATTTTAAGATTTGCTTTCATACATACTCTTGCACTTGTGTGGACTATTTAATTAGGTCAATCATTTATCAGCACATGCACGCATGTATAACATTTTTCCCATCTGACACTGGCTTTAAGCGTGAATTGTTAGAAAGAGATATGGTGCAGAAATATGAACTTTTTAGCAAAATGACGTAAAAAGTTTCTTGGAATGTTAGTTAGTGTACTGAATCAATTAAGTATTAAATTTTCCGAAAGCATTAGAAATAATGAAAGTTTCGAAAATTATTTGCAATTGGCTAATGAACTTTATGAAGCATTAGAAACAGAGCCAGATTTTCATGCTGAAATTAGTGTACGTCGCCGACGCCACCGAAAACAAATTAGCATGAAGGAGATGAAAACATTTAATTGACTACAAAAGAAAATTTTAAAATTAATCTTTACTACATGATACTTGATACTGCAGCTCCAACATTGACTTTATCAAACTTTTGGATTTATTTATACATTTATTAATATTATAGGGGGCCAAGAGACTATGCCTTGACGATATATTGATGAAAGCATGGTCGGTAATCTCCGAACAAAAGTCTGTAGCTCGGTTTTAGTTAGAGCTGCTCTCCCTCTTGCAGCAATTTGGCACTCATCGGGTAAGAATTTCAACGCGGGCAATCAAACAATTTCGACAGGTGATTAGTTTGCAAGCAAAATGTCAAAATGTTATGTTCCATGGTGCACGAATACTAAAAAAATGCAAAACTGCATGTATTTCCAGCGAGAAATGACAAAGTACGTAATAAGAATAAAATAATCAAACATTAATCACAAATAAATATTGTTTTGGATGTTGTAGATGTTTGCTATTTGGCTAGTAAGAATAAAAAATCCTGATCTAGAGAAATTAACACCTTTGCGTTGCAATAGGTCTCGGTTCGTGTGTGACACACATTTTGCAAGTATATGCAAAAGAAATATAACAGGCACTACACTGAAACCTAATGCATTGCCCACATTAAACAAACATTGAGGCAGAAGTTACAAGAAAGTCTCAAATATGCTGAAAATTTTGCTCATCTCCCAGTAACATCAAATAAGAGGGCTTGTAATTTTATATTAAGTCAACTAAGAGAACATAGGAAAAAGCCAAAAGGAAGAAAATTTACGCTTAATGATAAAATTCTTGCTTTAACTCTGCATAAAATTTCTCCAAGAGGTTATTACTTTTGGAGAAAAAATATTTGTTTTGCTTGCTCCTCAAACATTGAGAAAGTTGCTCTCAGCAATTCCTTTGTATAGTGGTATTAATGAGACCCTTTTCCAAACATTGGGCTCAGCTAGGGCACAGAAAAAATATGTGAATAGCAAAAACTGTTCTAAGGTTTGGTGAAATATCATTATCACCCGCAATATTTTACGACCGTAAAAAGGATCATATTGTTGGATTTCAGGAATTGGCAAATGGTAGGGAAAGTTTATTTATCATTCTCTTGTTTTTTTTTTAGTTGAAAGCATAAAACATCGCTGGGTGCAACCAGTTGCATTTTACTTCTCTGATGGGGGTGTAAACAGCGTTAATTTAAAATGTATTATTGTAGATGCCATAAGAAAACTACAAACTGGCGCCCAACGTGGGGCCAACGATCGGCCCCACGTTCGATATATATCTCTATATATTATATGTGTTTGTGTGTTTATTTATTATATAAGTAATATAATATTTACAGATAACCTTTTAGCTAGAGTTCAGGACGATGTTATCATTGGTAATATACGTGAAGCATCATATAATAATAAATTACCACTGAGGGCTTCTTTAGTCTTCAGTAAAGATTAGTGGAACATAAGAAAAAAACATTTAAAACCATATTGTACATACAAACACCCAACTGATTATATCAGTGTGAACCTTTGGGTAGAGAAAAACAGGCGAGCAATTTTCAGTATTGTTTCATAAAAATGTCAACACTGTTGATTATGGGCTTAGAGAGGAAGATTATATGTTAATAAAAATGACTAAGAAGCAGGCGGAAATGTTAAAGGAGTTTGGCACAGACAGAATTTGCGTTGATGCCACCCATGGAACAAATTGTTACAATTACCAGTTGCATACATTAATGGTGATTGATGAATTTGGAAGCGGAGTTCCAGTTGCATTTTTTTGCAAACAGGCAAGATGAAGTAACGTATAAAATATTTTTTGAAGAAATCTCTAAGGCAGTCGGTAAAATCAATACAAAGTCATTCATGACAGATGACTGCCCAGCATATTTCAATGCTGAGTCATCTGTCATGGGTGACTCAGCATAAACTGTTATGCTCTTAGCACGTGTCCAGAAGTTGGAAGAGGGCAGCAGCTGCCAAGATTGTTAATAAACTTAATTTATGAGACATTGATAACTATAAAAATGATTTTAGATGAGAGGCAATTCAGGACTAGTTTAAATAAATTTTTGGATGAGCTTGAGGGAGATGATACAAAATCATTTGTAACATATTTTAGGAAAGCTTACTGCTACCGTGAAACTACATGGGCATATTGCTATATAGTTTGTCGGTACAGTTTCCAGTCCAATACATAGGTTTAGACAATTAAGGAGAACAGATAGAGACGCTATGAAAATCAAATTGAAACACCAAAAAACGAGCAGCATGTCGCATGAAACAATTCGGTGAAATAAAAGATAAATTTCCTGAATCATATTAGAACTTTGGTAATGTGTACGAACTTCGTTCACGTCTTTGCATGCGCCAAGTGAAATATGAATATAATTAGAGAAATAAGTTGCAGAGTAATAAGTTAAGAATTTGATTCATCACCAGGTAAAGATATCAGAAGATCCTCATAAGCAATCAATATATAAACTTGTATCAGTAATACCAAGTGTAGTAGATATCCATGCAAATGAAATATTAAATAAGTTTTTCCCAAAAAAAAATGGACACGGTTCTATATTTTGACGCAACAGAAGGTGTTATAAAACCACCTTCTCCTTTTGACAACAAGAGAGCTTATATCTATGCAGGCGTAATTTCACTGCCCACAAATGGGTCTGGCTATCTATATCCATTGTTGCAATGGATATCATATGAACATGATGCTAATTCAATCCAAAGATGCTTCCCAGATTGTATAATGCAATTAGATCATATTATTACGTTTAAGAAAATTGTCACTGATCATAGTTATGCAAGCATTCACGCGTTAATTCGCAGCTGTAATCATTATAGTTTGATTGAATACCTTAATAAATGCTATGTGTTCTTAAATGATAGAAATTCCAAAGAATTTGAAGAGAATATAACTTTACATTTATGTTGTAGCCATTTTACGAAGAGACTATCGTATCATGCAAAGAAATTTATTAAGGACAATATTCGCCGTAAAATTAATTATTTACTTTTTAGGCGCAAAATCTCGAGATTTGGATTATGCACAAAAATATTCGCTAATATTGTGTGCATTTTAGGCAGCGAATATCATCATATAGAAATAGAAACAGCACTTAGGGAAATTTCTCAAATTGCAGATAAGAATGCAATATTGAAAAAAACAATTTAAGCCAACGCTGATTCGGAAAAAAACGAAGAGCCTGAAAAGAAAGCGAATTCGAGTCAAAGTCTTTTACGAAGCAGTCTGTTTTACAAGGAATTCCTCAATATAAAACTCAAAACTGAAGAGAGCATGCCTAAAGAAGGTTATCAAAACCAATTTTACTGTCCTGGATTTCTAAATTATGTTATGGAGCGGTATATCCCAATTTTGCCACTGTGGCCATATATGAGATTTGTAGAAATATTAAAAAAACATCTAGGTGTTTGCAGTAATGACTTATTGAAACTTCATTGTGTTTCAAAGCTCATACCTGAAGAAAGAAATGAAAGTCGTATCAGAAATGCCAGGATAAATACTAGCATAAAGAAGTTGGATAATAAAAATAAAATAAGAAATACGAAAAACAAGGCAGTAGCAGCATATGAGAATAACAATTACCATAATAGTACAATAGTAGATGTGGGAGAAGCAAGAGAAATGTGGAATAAAAAACCGAATAAAAGAGGAAATCTTTCTAACTAAGAAAAATTTGCCGCCCTCAAACGGATTTTTGACTAGCCAAAAGAGTTCCAAATCTGAATCACACCTTTCAATAGGTAAGCATCCTAATAATGTAGCAATAGATTTTAATTTTTATATAAAACTCTACATATACAATAGAGCAAAATGTGAATCATATGTTATAAGATTTTTAGGTAAATATCCTATTTGATTGAATAATTTTTTCACATTGTACAACGAGGAGTGGTTAGATGATATAATTATTGATGCATATTTAGCATCACTTGTATATAATAAGGAACAGTTTAAAATTCTTGCTCTGCATGAATTTATGTTTGCCGTAAGTAATAAAAATTGTAAGGCCGTTATAAATATATCATCAGGCATAAAATATTAAGCACCATATATTTTAAATTCTCAATGGATGTTAGTGTTGATAGATACTGGTCTAAAACAATTTAGTGTAATCAACTCTATTCCTGGTGCAAAGACAGAGCATATTATTTAAAGAGCAATTATATTAATGAAGAACAAACGAAATAGAGTAAATTTATAATAATTTCCCCTCACCAATCTGATGGTCATAGTTGTGGACTTTTCGTATTACAAAATGCATTCTGTTTATTGAATAATAAGAATTTAAACTATAAAATGGATACTATCGAAACTATAAAAAGTTTAATGTCACATTTCTTGAAAAATATTTCACCTGTAGATGGATTCTGTCCAATTTGTTGTAGTTCAGGTAACTCTCCAACAGATCGACCTACATATTATAAATGTATTAAATGCGATACATGGTATAAACATGCAAAAAATTCCCAAGACACGTTTATTAATTGCAAAAACAATTGCAATGGGGACTTAATACCATCCAGCAGTTCTTGGCAACAATGTGGAATGTGTTTAAGATGGCTTCACTTTGAGTGTGATCCCAGTTTAGCTTTACGTTCCTTATCACCAGCATCTTTAGGAGATCCAAATTTTAAATATTTTTGTGTTCTATGTGAACTACATATCGAAAATAACACATATCCCAAATTAAAGTTGGATAAAAGTCATCTAAAAAAGAGAAAGACAATATGTAAAAAGACCTGAACCTTTTCTAAAAATAAGTTAATGGTACTAATAACATTTTTTTAATATATTATAAAATAATTAGCAAAAAAGTGGAGTTTTTTAATTTTCATACAGTAAATAATATCTCCACTGCACACCACTAATTTATAAACAAAAAAATAAGATGAGATGTAATAAACTGCAGAAAAATAACAAAATAATTAGCAAAAAAGTGGTGTTTTTGAAGTGTACTAGTATGCGTTACTTTACTACTTTCGAATGCATATGTTTCAAGAATTTGGTTCGATGTACTTACATTTACTAAAAACACTCCTATTTATGTTATTATCAATATTATTTATATCATAGTTATTATTGATATTATTATTTATGAATATATCATTCTATATATTCTAATAAATGCATATTGCGGAACATTTTTTACGCATCTGGTTTTGAAGATTTGAAATGTAAATCAGTGCCCACACTAATAAATAATCGCGCCAAAATTTAATTTTCTGTAGTTGCAAGGATCGCAATTGCATTTCGTATTTCTTTCCAGTTTTGATCGTCGCAACAGTTGAAGGTATTTGTAGTAAGTTTAAGTAGTTAGTAAGTTTACGTAGTTAAATTTTAAATAAGTGAATATGGAGGTAAGTTCTCTTAAAAATGAATTTCAATTATTTAATTTGAATAATTTCAATTATTTAATTTAAATAATTTTATTTTTATTTTATTTTAATTTAAATATTTCAAATAATCAGTTATAGTTTTTTTTTAAATAAATTTCAAAATCGGTACCATTATATTTGATAGTGTTCATGGAATATAGTGATTTTTAAAATGAGGGTTCATGCGGACATGTGCCCTCATCATGGCCTGTATAATGAGGAGAAGACTATGTGTTTATGGTCAGAAATTGTAGCAGGCTATAAACTAAATAAGATGCTGAAGGCGTGCGAGCCTCTTTCTTTTAGAGATTACTCTGAATTGGAAGCTAGGTTCGTGAGAAGCACCAGCGATTATAAAAACCTGAGGAAGTATGTAAAAAGAACTCAAAATCAATCGTGTATTGAGAGCTCAGACGATAACACTCTGAGCTCTATCCCAGAAAAGGAAAAACCAGCGCAGAAAGGTATGTTATTTAATATTTTTATTACACCGAATTAAACAATATAATCTATTTTAATATATATTCAATGGAGATACAAACAAACCAAGATGAAGAAGTGGCCAGAGATCTTTCAAAGTGATTTTGAATGAGCTGATGACTTTCGTCAAGAGAAACAAGGCATCAGCTTCACAGATTCAATCCGTGAAAAAAAAAACTAACTTTATATTACCTATTAAGACGAATGAAGAATTAGACAATTTAGAAGAAAAGCTGAAAAATATGGATATCTTCAGTGATTTGGTAAATACAAATATTTTCTATAGTTAATATGCAATTTATTTAATAAGTTCTTATTTACAGTCGATTCAGCTAACTCTGACCGGCGGAACAAACAAGAAGCAATTGATTACATCAATGATAAAAAAATGTATGAGCAAAGACCTTACAACTTTGTTTTCAAGTGTGGGTCAAAAGGGAAAGAGAAACCCTCGAAAAAGTAAATGCGATTCCTGTTCAATTATTTCATCCACACACATTATCTTTTTATTAGGGAGCCATATATGGCAATCTTTATTAATTGAATACATTTTATATCCATTTATTTTAACAAAACCAATCTTGGATTTTTTTTTATGTATTTCAATATCATTTGGATCTACATTTGACTTATCATGAAATTGTTCGAGTAGTCTGCATGATACTTGTTGCAAAGGCTTTGCTGGTCCTCGTATCAATTTTAGTAACTGTCCCAAATATCTTTCAAATGGAAAACAGCTGCACTGGTCAACACTGATTTCTTCCCTTACCGCATAATTTATCATGTGAAAAATACCATGAGTATTACATACAAGCATGCATTCTCCTTATAGTTTTACCAATCGCGAACAAAATTTTTCGATCATTACCAATGCCTGATCCCATAATTTTTTATTGGAGTTTCTGAACATACAATTCTCATAGCAGCATGAAAGTTAAGAAAATTTTTATATAGCTTTCTGGGCAGATAAGTTTTTAGGACTGCATATAGCATGAAAAATCTAAACTCTGTCGCCTTCCATTTTTCTAGATTCAGACTCCGATTTTTTATCCAAGAATTCAATAGTGAAATGAAAGAAAATTTTTTACCCAAGAATTAGCATATAATTAAAAAAAGTGGTGCACATGTGGAAGACATTCTTTTTTCCGAAATTTAAAAATCGTATATATAAAAAGTAAAATATTCAACTTGGGTTTACATGGTACAAGCAACGACATGAAAAAGCATACTTAGATAAAATATGGATCGAAAATTTGAGCATTACAAACATTGAAACGTATATGGAACTAAAAAATATAAATAGAGTATTTTCGTTTCTAGTACAGAAATAAAATCGATTACAAAATGCGCAGTCTCTTGTATGTTCAAAAATAAATCTTATGTATAGCTTTAATATAGTGGCAAAATAAAAAAATGAAAGTAAAATTATAAGAAACATGTTTTACTTTTATTATAGCGAATAGTATGTGCTATTAGTAACTATAATTATATTATTAATGATTCATATAATTTTACATTCATTTTAAAGTTATCACATTGAATGTATTGTAGAAATGTATTCAAGCGTTTGTAGTTTTCCAATTGTAAGTTTAGTGAAAAACAAAGAAAATTTTATTATATCTACAAGCTTATCCTAGAAGTTACATGTGTTGATCGTTGAATATTTAAAATTGGTTAAATATAGCCTATTGCATAAAAACTGATTATTCTCTTCAAGAATTTCTTAATATTTGCAAGTATCAATACAAATTTTTCAAAAATTTCGAGTGCGAATCGATTTTACTCCATATTACTTTTTCTTTATATAATATCCAGGTTGAATAACATGTTTCAATTTCCTTTTTATATCAATTTAACAAACTTAATAGATACATATACATAAGTGATTTGGTAAAGATTGGGAAGAACTTTTACCAGAGATCAGTTAAGTCAGTCGAAGGTGCCAAGATTTTACAATCACAATTGAATTGGACAAATCAATCTTCACGACCTTGAATAATTTATATAAGTATTGAAATATCTTCGTTTGCCAATAGATTATAGCATTTTATACACGGTTACGATTTGCGTACAAATTAAAACAATCCTCTTGATTTGAACCTTTGAGCGAATATTATTTATTGTGATGTCACTTCCTTCTTCGACTAAACTAAGGTCAGTTATACCATTTGATCCATGATTAAGAAATCCGTACAAATTAAAACTATGTTTCTGATTAATTATGCATGGCGATGAAGAATCTACAAGCTAATACTATTTATTGTGATGGCACCTTTTCTAAATATCTCAAAATTATTAAATGTGTCAAAATTCCTTCGTGGACTGAATTATAGATATCATTTTATTTAACATTCGGTATCGATCTTCGAAGAAAAATAATCTAGTAGCCAAATAGATCCAAAATTAAATAAAAAAAATGTTGAAGTACGAAGTACGAAGTATGAAGTATTCATACTTTGCATCCGTTTCAAATTTGATATTTGGTTAATAATGTAAATTCAGAGCCCTTTCTTCTATTTGGTCGAAAACTACTTTGAATAGTTCACAATCATAAAGACATAAATGTCCTTGACTGTGTTGGAACTAAGTTCTATTTGGATTTTTCAAATAGTTTGGCACAATAAAGCCATCTAATCATTGCCATCACAATGATCATTATAAATCAAATTTCCTTTTTCATTGTCATGTGTGATTCTTCAACAAATAGACCAAGAAAATTGTTATATAAATAAATCATAATTACTGACACTATCGAAATCAAAATTGTATATGAAATATCGTGCATTATACACTAAATCCTCGTGTTATGCATTTGTCTCAATCAAAGTTAATTCCTTCCATGACATGTTATATGCTCATGTTATTTTACGTAAGAGCAAACCTATGCTCTCTTCAAATATTCATATCGTCTGTCATATTGAGATAAATGAGTAATTATAGTAAATATTAATCATATTGTTTACTATCTTGTTTTACTTCCAAAATTACTTAATTGTTCTGGTTCCAATTCGCAATTTCGTTATTATATAATCGTTAGTTGTTGTTGAACCTCAATAACAGTGCTTTTACTTCAATTCATTCATTATCTCTTGTTTCATGTACGTGATAATTTTTCATTCCATTTATAATACTCCTATTACCATAATCTATCATCTGAACATTTCCTATTATTTTCTTTATTATTAATTTTATTTTCTTTTCTTTATTATTTATTTTAGTTCCAAATTTGTTTTGTCAGCATTCAACAAATAAAGTTTCTTCGTGACTGCTAAATATTTTAACTAATTTTACATATTCAAAGACTAAATCATCACACATTATTTAGATTTATTATCACAACATTAATTTCGAAAAAAATCGCAATTCAAGAAAACTACCGACAAATTTACAATACATTACATACTGATTTACTAACGCGTTTGTTTTTTTTAGATTTATTTTCGCTCAACAAGAAACTCACGAGCAAATAAAATTATATGTAACATAGTAGCACACGTAACTAAACAGCTCAATATTTAGAAAATAATTAAAAAAATGTCACATTCTAACAATTTTCTAGATTTACTAAAACACGAGTTATGCTTTTTATGTAGTGGATTGGCATGCAACACTCTACCAAATAGAAATAAGGAATTTGAATATAAGAATATTTGAATATTCTTTAAATTCAAGATGTATAACTTGAGGTTGCCTTCTATAATTCTAGTATTCTATTGATATGTTTTGGATTTTGAGTTCTCTACATGGTGCACCACTAGTACTACAACCTGGTAATACTTTAATTGCAAGTACCTTGATAAGATTTCCATTAAATAATTGTCATAAGAGTATTGTTTCACTCATCTTTAGTTGAATTTTGGACAAATAATAAAATTGTTAGCGCCAAACACGCAGCCTACATAGGATGTCGTAATTTACGATAAGGAGGATAAATGTGGACATATACCTTGTTCGTGGGCTCTCAATGCCCAGAAAACAAACTATTTCTCCATTGAAGGTTCATAAAATAATTAAAGGGTGTAAGCCCCTTCCTGATACTGTGAAATACGAAAATTGTCACGAGGAGATGCGTAGCTACATATAACGAAAAACGAACAAATAGAGGATAGCCCCAATATAGAGTTTTATATCATATCATTCAACAAAAATTCATGTTAATATTTATAGCAGAAGTGATATGTGAAATTGAACATGGAGAAGTAGAGGAGAGTCCCAATATGGAGATGGGTAATTATTTAAAATTTATATATTTAAACTATTTATTAAAATCTTTTAAATTCCAATAAACAAATTCATACGTCTCAATATATATGTCGCATAGAACAAGTTGGATAGTATCATGAACACTCTATCCAAATTATCATATAAAATTAATGAAATGAAGGAAGACATAAGGGAGCTGTTGTCATATAAGAGATTCCGGTCACAGGTAATTATGCACCGCGAGATTTTTTTTGAGCGATCTTTTTTATTTTAATAAATTTAATTCGTAAGAAAATTGGAGCACGCCTAAGCGACAAAGAATGTTTCTAAAACCAACAATTATATTTACACCAGTTTCTCGCAAAGGTTTACGCATCTGAAAATTACAATAATATTAATTACTTGTATTTTTAAAAACAAACTATTGCAGAGTGTCAAACAAAAACGCAGCAATGCCTTGACACCCCGAGTCCATAAGATGTATAACACATCAAAAATTTTGATACAGGAGATGCGAAGAATTGATAAACAAAATACAAATTTACGGGAGAAATTTCAGCAGAGCATCAAATGTGCTGAAAAATTCTCTTGTATTCCAGCGACGTTCAATTTGAGGGCAAGTCATAAAATGCCAATTGAGAGAACATACAAAAAAAACCGAATGGAAGAAAATTCACATTTAAAGATAAAATTCTCGCATTGACATTTTATAAAAAGTCGCCAAAGACCTGCTATTTCTGGAGGCAAATATTTATATTGCCGAGTCTTCAAACTTTTAAGAAATTTACTGTCGCATATCCCATTACATGTTGGAATTAACGATAAGCTTTTCCAATCATTAGAAGCTGCTATCTCTCGTAAAAAAATATTTGCAGCAAAGATTGTGTATTTATATATCATTATCTTCTGATTTATTATATGATCAGAAAAAGAATCATATAATAGGATTTGAATAACAGGCAAATGGCAAGAAGCTTTTACTTGCAGATGATGCACTAGTTTTTATGTTGAAGCAAATTAAAGATCGATGGAAGCAGTCTGTTGCTTTTTACTTTTCAGTTGGAGTCAATAGTTCAGATTTAAAAAGTCTCATTGTTGATATCTCTCGAAAAATATTTAGGGCCATAAATTTAAGAACTGACAACAATTCGCTTTGCAATGACTATAAAATAATCTTAGACCATTTCAAAATCACTACTATATCTGAATGAAGCGTGTATTTTTATTATTTTATTATTTTACAAAAAACATATGTTTGCCGGTCTTTTTACACTTTCCTAATATTTGTAAACACAATTCATTCAGTATTTAGTCGTTATCCAACTTGTACACACTATAATGTAACCAAAAAATTGTCAAAAAAATAATTAGTTTAAATGTTTCAATTATTAATAGCTTGGCTTATCATAGTGTAATAGTGTAGTGTATTTTTGCATAATTAATTCTGTAAGTACTTATATATAAGTTTTATAACTTTATATTATTTTCCTTCTACATCATATAAAATCTTTTAGTTTTTCCACTGAATGACGGTCTCGATGAAGACCGAAACGTATGGATAAATAAAGTATTTCAAAATTACTTTAGTTTTTTTTTTACTTGGTGTTACTGCCCGATTATAAATAACTCATCAATATATATATATATATATATATATATATATATATATATATATATATATAAATCTCGTGTCACGATGTTGGTTCGCGATGGACGCCCAAACTACTGGACCGATTTTAAATTTTATTGGCTCAACGTGTACCTATATATCCAACTTAGGTTATAGGAAATTTTGAAAAGTAAATTTAAAATATAAATATGTAATTTTTATAAATTTCTAAAAATTTTGACATAAAATGGCCAAAAAAAAAACACTAAAATGACAAATGTCAAAATTTATGGAAAACTCGAGAAAAAAAGATTTATGATTTTTGAAAAAAAAAATTGACAGTTCAAAAAATTTAATTCACAATACAATAAAAGTATATCTATACATATACATATATAGATATACCCAGCATTTATATCCAAATTAGATGAAATGCTATATTCAAAATCACAATTTATAGTTTTAAATCTAATTAAAAGTCAATGTTTATAAATTTGAATAAATGTTGACATGAAAATCGTCAAATGTCATTTGTCAATATTTATGAAATTTAAGTTTAATTATATAAATAGATTTACAATTTATATTTATTTTATTAGCTTACCAAATTATTTCGGATACCACAACTTCATCAAAACCTTATAGATCAGAGATCACAATAAAAAAGCGACGTATTGAATTTAAAATTAATCATAAATAAAAATTTGACATTTCACAAAAAAAATGTTTAACGACTTCAATAAGAAACAAATAAATTAATTATTCCAAGTTATATTGCCGAACAAATTATAGATACAACACAATATTGTAAAATGAATATCATATATTAATTTTCGACCAAAAAGGAAATATTTTGACATTTACAAATATACTGCATATTGAATATATGAAATTGACATTCACTATTTTTCAATTAAATGAAAATGTAAAAAATCAAATATTTATATAAAAAATTGTATATTCAGATAAAGATACTGATTTGTTAATTTAGACTGAAACCTGATTTATTCATTAATTTAAAAAAAAATGACAAACAAAATTAAAATAAACAAAACACCTGCATCATGCGTTGGAATTAATTATCGAAGTATAAAGAAATTTGTGTAATTAAAATAAATTATTATTATTATATGAGTTGAGATAAATTTTGATTGCCATCGCAAACGTTAATCATACAGAAAATTGTAACCTCTTAAATGAAATAGTACAATCTGAAGGTATCATTGCAATCTGACAAAAACAAACTAGACAAACTAAATATTATATCATATTATATTAAATTTCGATCCAAAAGAAAATATTTTGCCAGTTATAATTAATTTCAAATGAAATGCAAATGTCAAAAATCAGATATTTATGTAAAAAAATATTTATTTCCACAATATTCCTGTGTTGAATTTGCACTTTTTTATGAATTTAACAATCATATAATATATTCATTGATGACTTAAAATAATTATTAATTTATAAAAAATAAATATTGACGTATTTAACATGACAAAAGTATAATAAACAAAACGCTATGATGCGAGTGAATTAATTTTTGAAGTAAGAAATGTCAAATAATTTTGAAAATTATAACAAGTTTTTAACTATTTGTCAGAAAGAATATATTTTATCACAAATTCATACCCATATCAAGCACCAAAGTAATAAATACTATTTATAAAATGACATATTATTTATAGACAATATGATTTTAATGCATATTTTAATTATATGTTTTATATAAATATCGAATAAATATATTTATGTTTCACTTGATTTCAATGAAAATAATTCAATGCCAAAATAAAAAGTATACATCTAAAATTATAGTCTAAATATTACAATTTTGATAAATAATCATCCATTATTTTACAGTACGAAAATTGATAAAAAAATTAATAAAAGTGCCAAAAATCAAACATTTTATAGATTTGGACTCGGATTTTTCAGAACCTTATCCATGTTAGTTTCAGGGATAGTATGAATATCAATTTGCAGTCGAAAATTTATATGATAAGCGATTAAAACATTATAGATCACAATAAAAAAGCGACATATTGAATTTAACATTAATCATAAACAAATTTCTGACAGTTCAAAGAAAAAATGAATTTTTAACGACTTCAATAAGATACAAATAAATTAATTATTCCAAGTTATGTTATAGGCAATATTGGCAATCAAATTATAGATATAAATTATATTATATTATATTAAATTTCGAACCAAAAAGGAAATATTTTAGCATTTAAAAATTAAGTGCATATTGGATATATGACATTGACATTCAATATTTTTAAATTAAATGCAAAAGTAAAAAATCTGATATTTATATAAAAATTATATATTTAGATAATGGTACTGCGATGATTCAGACTAAAATCTAATTTATTCATTGATTAAAAATATTTCACTATTTGACATAAATAAAATTAAAATAAACAAAGCACTATGATGCGTTCGAATTAATTATCAAAATGTGAAGAAATTTGTGTAATAAAAATATAACATTATTATTAATATATCATGTATATTATAAGAACTTCTGCAATGCGGCAAAATATTTTTGATGGCAAAACAGCGTTTGCCGGGTCAGCTAGTATATATATATATATATATATATATATATATATATAAAGGTGATATTTCAAAATCGAGTAAAAACTTTACACTTTTAATTTGAAATTTTTTATGGAAGCGGAATTTGTTGTGATATAATTGGTTTGATTTTTATAATATAGTTTGTATTTGCTCAAAGTCAAATTGGACCTTTGTGCCTTGCCCTGCTTTACATATATACTTGTTATTAAATTTACTTTAATTCATCGAATGTTACTCGAAACTTTTCAAAAAGCCGGTCAAAGAAGAAATACTTAATTCATTTTCGAGATCATTGAAATAAGTTGCAAGTAGAATTCGCGAAATGGAAATTGAAAATAAAGAAACTGGTAATTTTCAATTTATATATATATATATATATATATATATATATATATATATATATAATAATATTATAATCTCTCTATAATGTCTATATAATCTCATTTTCTGTAGTCTTAACTAAAGATGTGGCGGCAAAGGTGATGAAATTCTCCACGTTAAAAACGATACCCGTGGAGCACCTACTAATTTTATTAACGGGTAGTCACAACAAAACTAAAATGGAAAAAATGACAATGTAAGTAATTCAAATCCAATTCTTTATTGTTCAGGACGTGTACATATTTCTATTTTTTACTGTGATAGATTTAATACTGAAAATTCGAGGCCGGACGGTGTCGGGGACGTCGCCTGGACCACAAGCATGCAGTGGCATTATGTGCCATTGCATATGAGGATGAAGGTATAAATATAAATATACGAACTAAAAAATCAAAATCTTATATATAAGTATATATAAGGAACTTATATACAAATTTAAGCAATTTTTCATTATGATTTTTCTTATGGCAGATTGCGAGCTCCAGACAGTTGGAGAAGTGCTGAAGAAAGTTCAGGCAGCAATGCCAGCAGAGTGGAAGACGGTGGCTTTGCTGCCGTTTGAAATGCCATATGACGCAAACATATTTATTGATTTATTCAATAAAATCATGATGAATACTCAGGGCGTTAGCCTACAAATTTATCTTGACAAGGTAATGTAGCATTTATATAATATTATATAAATACATTAGTAAATATACTTAGCTATAAGTTGTTATAATATTATTACTTTAGTCCCGGTACGATGCCGTAAATAGGAGAGATTCAGTACGCGGTGGTGGACGGGGGAGAAGAACTCAGCGCGGCAGGAAGCCACCGCGGAGCAATTTCCTCCCTTCAGGAGGAGGCAGTAGCAGAGGCAACAGAGGCGGCAGAGGCAGAGGCAACAGAGGCGACAGCAGAGGCAACAGAGGCCACCATGGTGGTCGTAGTCGAGGCCAGTCTGACCACAACCAAAGTGCCAATGACCTTACAAAAGAAAAATTTAATTTAGCATCGTCCATTATTAAAACACTAATGAATTTTACATAAAATAAACTGTATAGAAATAAACTGTATAGAATTTCTTGTTATTCTCTTTTTCTTATTATTTTCAAGGAATTTTCTAATGAAGAGTTAGCTACATAAACTGTGTAGAGTTTCTTATTATTCATTAACAATACATTTCGACTTTATATATACTCCAATTGAAAAATTGGCAGCATTGTTGCGTGCTGCTTGCGTGTGTGTGTGATTTAACGAAAGCCCGCGCGACTCAGGCCGTACCACGTTCGCGCAGTGTCGTAGCTGGTCGTGGCTGATCGACGCGTTAGCATGCGAGCGCGCGCGCCACTCCTTGTCTCAAGTGGTTGTTTGCGCGCGTGTGTTGTGTGTGTGTGTGATTCCATGCCAGGCTTGCAGTCGCGAGACTAGCTCATTTGGAATTTGAGAACGCGCTGAGACGTATCAATTGGTATAATATTATAACGTAGTTGATAATTTCCAATAATAGTTTATATTTAATCATATTATTAATTTAGTGTAATTAGTACGTTCAGTGCGTTTATAATCAAGATTATACAGAAGTAGTTGTTGAGAATTGTGTTCTTTATAATTATAAATAATGATCATAAGTAAATTCCTTAGAACGATGTATACTCCCAAGTAACGGTAAATGTTGCGAATATTTTGTACATCTGCCAGACAACCCTTAATAAAAGTTTATGATAGCTCATGTACCTTCGGCGAGCTATCATAAAACTAGAAAGATTGGAAATATTTTAAAAATGTAAAAATATAAGTTAGTTAGTCCTGAACTCTTGAACAAGCAACAACTGAAATATTATAATAAAGCGATAAATAAATTTTTGTATCTTAATAAATTCTTTGATTTCACACACTTCCCGAAGAGCTACAAATGTTCCAATTCTCGTATTCAAAAGTATTCAAAATAAAACCCTAATCTACTCAAGAATTATTAAAAATTGGTTACATTTAATTATTAATTAGTAAATTTAATTACTAACGTCTCTTCATTTGGTGGCAGCTTAATCGAATCCAACTCCGAGATAAGAGTGCAAATTAATAAAATAAATTAAAAAAATTAAAACAAAAAGTGTGTGGAAAATAAGCAAACTCTTAAAATTATCAAGTGATACAAAAATAAAGTGCATCAATTAAAATCGATGAAAATCTATATAAAATCATCAAAATAATTCTAATAAAAATAATAACTGGAAGATTTAATAAAAAGAATAATAACAAGTTCAGAAGAAGATTTTGAAGTTTAAAACGTGGGACCAAATCAGGACTTAAATCTACAACCCTGGAGCGACGATCAAGGTGAACAAAACCCTCTATCATAATCAAAAGGAATTCAAGTAAGAAAATTCATATATTATTACAAATTCAAGATGGAGAACCAATCTACAATTTTGAATGAAAACTTATTAGATTTAAATTTAGCCTTAGCTATATTACCGAATTTTATTGAAAACGAAACTGATGTACGTATTTTTATTGATGTATGTGATTCACTGAATGAAAACTTAAAGGCCAGTGAATCACAAAAACTATTTTTAACCATAAAAAGTAAATTCCCACCTCATGTACTAATAAAAATAATACGTAACAAAATTTCTTGCTGGGACTCATTAAAATCATTTTTGTATAAAGAATATACGGAAAAAACTCCTGTATCAATCCTTCTTGCAGAGTTGCTAAATTATAAACAAAAACCTAATGAATCGGTAAAATCTTTCAGTGAAAGAATTAATAAACTATTGTACAGAATTTATGATAAAGATTATGATACACACGATCAGACAGTCGCGGATAATTTACAAAATGTTTATAATGAAATGGCTCTCAGAACTTTTCTCAATGGACTAAAAATGCCGTTGAAAAATTTAGTAAAATGTTGTAGATTCGATAATTTAAATGACGCCATAGACTTTGCCATTGCCGAAGATACCGATTCATCCTCAATTTTAACATGCGACTTTTGCAATAAAATAGGTCATAGCAGTGGTAATTGTTTTTTCAAAGCCGAACATAAAAATTCACAGATAATTTGCAATTATTGTAAAAAATTCGGTCATACGATTGATCAATGTAGACATCCCAATCGTAAAAACTTTTTCCAACAAACTCAAATCTCTATGGTTCCGCAAATAAAACAGGAAAGTTGTTTATCTATTAATAATCCTAATCCGATAGCTGAAAATAATGAAATCCAATCGAATACACCTTCTTCAAGTTCAAAAAACTCGCCAGAGCCCGTTCCGGGACGGGCATTCATGTAAATAGCAATTGTAACAATATAAACTTAAATTTTCCGAACAGTTATGAATCAATCATTTTAGAAACTACACAGCTACCAAATACTTTTCATAATTTTTTAATAGACACCGGTAGTGACATATCATTAATTAAAGTTCATAACATTGATAAAGAAACTCTCGTATACACAGATAAAAAAATTGAACTAATTGGAATAACATCAAATTCATTAACAACCCATGGCGTTTCTTATATTAACCTTAAATTTTCCGAACAAAATACAGAATTCCCGTTTCAAGTTGTATCAAATCTTCCAATTAAATATTCAGGAATCATCGGTAAAGATTTTTTATTGAAATTTAAAGCAAAAATTAATTATCATTCTAAATTATTTTCACTAGAAATCAATAACCAAGAGTTTACTACCCCTTTAGTTAATTCCGAAAAACATTTAATCCCTCCTCGATCCGAAACAACATTAAAAATCGAAACTGCGTTAAACGACGAAGCAGTATGTTTTTCAAAACAATATGAAAACGGATTGATATTAGCTAACTGCATTGTAAAACCTATTGAAAATTGTTTTTTTATAAATGTTATTAATCCTACGTCAGATCGTCAATTCCTTAATTCAAAAGACGTAAACTTCGAGTTATTAAGCAACTTTGATATAATCGACTCTATAAATCTTAATAAAAATAAATCTATCAAATCTAACCAAGAATCAATCGATTTTCAATGTTTGTTCAATAACGTAAATTACAACGACACAATTGATGATAATGACAAGAATCAAAGAGTACAAAAAGTTTTACAATGCATAAAAACTAATCACATGACAAATCTCGAAAAAGATTCAATTTTAAATATTTGTACAAAATTTCATGATCTGTTTTATTTAGAAAACGACAAACTGACATATACAAATACGATTACTCATAGTATCCCCGTCGAAAATGACGAAAAACCCATATACATAAAACCCTACAGATTACCGCACGCTCATAAAACAGAAATTCACCGACAAGTTTCACAGATGTTAGCAGACGATATTATTCAAAACTCGCAAAGTCCCTGGAATTTTCCTTTAATTATTGTCCCCAAAAAACCTGATACTGACGGAAATAAAAAATGGAGGATTTGCGTTGATTTCCGAAAATTAAACGCAATTACAAAATCGGACGCTTTCCCATTACCAAACATCACTGACATTATTGACCAACTAGGTAACTCACGATTTTTCACGACTCTAGATTTAGCTCAAGGCTTTCATCAAATTTTACTAAATAAAACTGACCGAGAAAAAACTGCATTTTCTACTGACTTCGGACATTTTGAGTATAAACGGTTACCGTTTGGACTTAAGGGCGGACCGGCGACTTTACAGAGACTGACCAATACAGTTTTGTCGGGCATACAAGGAATTAGAACTCTAGTTTATATGGACGACATAATAGTTTACGGGAAAACACTTGAAGAACATAATACCAAATTACTAGAAGTGCTAGAAAAATTACGACAATACAATCTAAAGTTGCAACCCGATAAGTGTCATTTTTTGAAACACGAAATTACGTATTTAGGCCATATCATCGGTGCACACGGTGTGTCTCCTGATCCTGATAAAATTTCCTCAGTAAAAAACTTTCCCACTCCTTCCAATCAAAAAGAAATAAAAATATTTCTAGGATTGTCCGGTTACTACCGCAAATTTATACAAAATTACTCCCGAATTGCATTACCTCTAACCGAATTATTAAAAAAGGACGCAAAATTTAATTGGACCCAAGAGTGTGAACTTGCATTTAATGAACTTAAACAAAAACTAATAAATCCACCTTTACTCCAGTATCCCGATTTCGATCGAGAATTTTCATTAACCACGGACGCAAGCGGTTTTGCATTAGGCGCGGTTCTATCTCAAAATGTCGAAGGAAAAGATTTACCAATTGCATATGCATCGCGAACCTTGCACCCCGCAGAAAAAAATTATTCTACTATAGACAAAGAACTTTTAGCAATCGTATGGAGCATAAAACATTTCCGACCTTACCTTTATGGTAAACCATTCAAATTGTACACCGATCACATGCCCCTTATCTACCTGTACAAATGTAAAGATCCAAATTCACGACAAATGCGCTGGAGGCTTTCCTTAGAAGAATATGAATTCGATATAATTTATAAATCTGGATCATCTAATACGAATGCTGATAGTTTATCTCGCTCATTTTTTGATATTCAAGAATTAGCTTCTAATGAAAATATTTCATCTATTCCTATCGATTCTAAACCAAAATTATCTCTTCTATGCAGATGCAATTTTAATTCCGAAAATAATTTTGAAAAATTTTTAAATACTATTAAAACCTCGGTTATAATTAATAACAATATCGAGGAATCGAATGAAGTTTTTCTCACATCCCTAAAACATGAAGAATCCGCATTGATATTCGTGATAAAAAAACAAACTCCCGATGATAAATTAACTAAATATTTTGATTTTTTCCAACATAGTAACATTAATAACAATTTGGCTAATTACGGAACACACGATTTTTTCAACTTAAACTACTCTCAAAAACAAATTTTTTACTCAATTGTAAATAACATGAATTCCCAGCCAACACTTGAAGATTTTTTCCATTGCCTCTTAAATCTAAAAGCTCATTTAATTCAAGAAAATATTAAATCCATTGCTATTCCAGCTCCCGCACAATTTCAAAGTTTTTGCCACATACCAATAGAAAATTTTAGAATTTTATTACGATACATTTTCAGAGACACCGACATAAAATTAAAAATTTATTATGACAAAATTATTGAAAACCTAACACCGGATGAGATAAGTAAGATTTTAAACCAATTTCATAGATCACAATATACGGGAGGTCATCTGGGCCATAAAAAAACGTTCAGCAGAATACGTAGCATATACAAATGGCCAAAAATGCGAAAACAAATTAAATCATATGTAAGCAAATGCCCTGATTGTCAAAAAAATAAAGTATGTAAGAAAACAAGGCAACCTTTAGTTATAACAACAACAGCCCGCGAGCCTTTCGAAAAAATTTGTATTGATATTTGCGGCCCTTACCCCGTTTCTGACTCCGGAAATAAATATTTGTTGACATTTATATGCGACTTAACGAAATATGCAGGCGCCATCCCCATTTGTAATCAAGAAAGTTCGACAGTCGCAAATGCATTCGTTTCAGAAATTATTTTAAAATTTGGCTTTCCTAAGGAAATTCTATCTGATCAAGGCACCACGTTTACTAGCAATTTATTCAAGGACGTTTGCAAATTACTAAAAATTAAAAAGATAACAACTTCCCCGTACAGACCTGAGTCGAATGGCTCTTGTGAAAGATTATGATATAGAGATTATGTTCAAAACTTGAGATCTTATATTAACAAAACCCAAACAGATTGGGACAAATGCATAAAATACGCAGTTTTTATCCATAATACAACTATACATAACGCGACAAATTACACACCTTTCGAGTTAGTTTTTGGTAGGAAAATAGAATTACCACTGTCTATAGCAAAACCTATATTTCAATATAACTACGACACTTACGTCAATGAGTTAAAATCGCGGTTATCGCACGCGAATAGTTTCGCTCGACAGAATTTACTGAGTAATAAAGAAAAAACTAAAAGTAACTATGATCAAAATTTGAACCCTGAAACCTTTGAGATCGATGAGTATGTGCTTTTGAGAGATGAAACTCCGTATCCGCGGCGATGCAAAAAACTTTTGCCCCTATGGAAAGGTCCCTTTAAAATATTAAAAACCGATAGTATAAATAGTACCATTTTGATCCATAATAAACATGTACAAGTGCACAACAACAAATTGAAAAAGTTTATACCAAACGAGTAAAGTAACATAATCTTTATCAAATTTTCTAAAAAAAAAAATCTTATTATTGAATTGCATTTAATTAATTTGATAAATCTCATAGAATAATGTTAATTAGCACATAAATCAAATTATCAATTAAATTTTATTGATTAAATAATAATAATAAAAATAATATTTCTCTTCACAAATAAATTAAATCTAAAATATGTAATGTAAATGTAAATCTAGAATTTAAAAAAAAAAAAAAAGTCCAATTTATAATATTAATGTTAAGGTTTAGCTAAGTGTTTTGATTTACTAAAATATAAATAAAAATTGATGTCTTTAGTTGTTATATCCATTATGCATCAACTCATAGTTATTAAGATAAAAATGTTAGTTATTAATGTACCAGTTAATTACAACCTGAAATTCGCTAATGTTATGTAATAAGCCGAGGACGGCTTAATTTTCACGATGGAGGTGTTGAGAATTGTGTTCTTTATAATTATAAATAATGATCATAAGTAAATTCCTTAGAACGATGTATACTCCCAAGTAACGGTAAATGTTGCGAATATTTTGTACATCTGCCAGACAACCCTTAATAAAAGTTTATGATAGCTCATGTACCTTCGGCGAGCTATCATAAAACTAGAAAGATTGGAAATATTTTAAAAATGTAAAAATATAAGTTAGTTAGTCCTGAACTCTTGAACAAGCAACAACTGAAATATTATAATAAAGCGATAAATAAATTTTTGTATCTTAATAAATTCTTTGATTTCACACACTTCCCGAAGAGCTACAAATGTTCCAATTCTCGTATTCAAAAGTATTCAAAATAAAACCCTAATCTACTCAAGAATTATTAAAAATTGGTTACATTTAATTATTAATTAGTAAATTTAATTACTAACGTCTCTTCATAGTATTAAGATAGAGTTTTTTCACGCGGACCGTAATAATATATTAAGGTAAGGCAAGGCATAATATTTATAAGATACACAAGGCATTTTGCCTTGAATATTAATACATATAATATAAAGATCACTATCAAGGTGAGGCATATTATTTATTAATAACTTATTATTATTTTAACGAGTTTTTATGTTTTCGTTTTAGGGTGTTATAGCGAAACTTTTTCAAGTTATCAAGTTAATAATATAACAATATTAAGGTGAGGCATATTAATTATATTTATAAGATACAAAATAATTTTTTTACATAATTATACTTATCCTAATTTAGCCTTATTAAATTTTAGTTTTTTATTTTTAGAATATTTCCTTTGTACCATCTTATATTGTTACAAAAATGGATGTTTTGTCAAGCACGATGATTGGCAATTTTTCTGATGATTCAAATAGTGCTTTAGAATATAGTAAAATCGATAACTCATCAATGAGTGTTACCGACAAAATCCCGAAGAAAAATGAGCCATTTTCTTTAGATCTCCAATTTGAAGATTTATTCCATGTTGTAGATGGTACAGATATAAATTTTATAAAGAAGCATTTTTAAAGTGTTTTAGGAAAGCTGCAATATATCCTTGCGATTTGAACTTTCGCTATGCACGAGTAAATAAAAAAGGTGCTCATATTAGAGCTCATTGTCCCAAGAATCGCAATCAAAAGGAGGAAAAGGATGTTGGAAATTGCATGATATTTAATGCTCACATTAAATTTGATCCTCATCAAAAAATGATTAAAGAAATTATAATCATACCTGAAGGTATACTTAATCATGGTACAGATACTAATCCAATTCTTAGAGGAAAAGACAGAGATGATTTAAAAAAAAAACTAAAACATCAAAAACCGGCAGCATGTCGTCTTGAGCAGTTCGAAGATATAATAACAGAATTTCCTGAATCATATGAAAATTTTGGTAAAGTATACAATCTACCTTCACAGGTTTGCTTGCGTTCACAGCATTCATGCGATAATCCAAGGTTGCAATAGTACAAATTTGATTGATTATATTAATAAGTGCTATATGTTTTTAAATGATAATAGTTCTAAACTTTTTACAGAAAATATAACATTACATTTATGTTGCAGTCATTTCACAAAAAGGCTGTCATATCATGCAAAAAAATTTGCGAATGGTAATCAGGAAATAATATCTGTAGCTGTAAGCTCAATTATTTTTCTTTTAGGTGAAAGATGTAGAGATTTAAACCATGCTCGAAAAATGTTCACTCATATTGTGTGGATTTTAGGTAGTAAGTATCATAATGTACAAATAGATTTAGCGATCAAGAAAATAAATCTATTTGAAAATAATGACTCAGTATCAGACAAGACAATCTTGATTGATAATGATGTTTCAGAAATAACAAATGATCGTGAGCCATATCGAGATCTTTTACGAAATAGTCTATTTTATAAAGATTTCCTTGTATTAAATGCGAAACCGAAAAGATTATGCCGAAAGAAGGATTTATTAATCGTTTTTTCTTCCCAGGTTTCTTAAATTAGGTAATGGACAGGTATATTCCAATTATACCTTTGTTGTCAGGTCTAATGTTAGATAATGATAGAAAACATTTGTACTCAAATGCTGCTGTCGAATCATTTTTTAATACATTAAAGAACAATATCTGCCATGGTGATAAATATATGGAAGCAAGACGTTTCGTGAAGAAATTAAGAGGTGAGTTGCGACTTGCCAATAATGATTTAATAAAGAAATGCCCTGTAACATAGAAACTTAATCCTGAGAAAAGCAACGAAAGTTACAATAGAAAAAAAAAGAAGAAATGCAAGTCAGGAGAAGTTAGGCATGGTAAACAATATTAAAAAAGTGAAAAAAAGCAACACAGTAAAAAAAAGTAACTGAAAAATTAAATGAGGATCGTAACACCACGACAGTAGATATTAGAGATGCAAAGGAAACTGAAAGGAAAGGAAATGTAGCTATAGATTATAATTTCTATATAAAACCCTTCATGTATAATAGGGATATATTGTATACTAGAGGATTTCTTGGTAAATATGACATTAAATTGAATAATTTTTTTACTTTATATGGAAATGAGTGGTTAGATGACATATTCATCGACTCTTACTTAGCATCAATTAAATGTGATAGCAAAAAATTCAACATGTTAAGTGTTCATGAATATGATCATATTATAAATTATAAAAATGATAACTTTGTTACAAAATTATCATCAGGTTTAAAGTATCTAGCGCCACATAATTTTAATAACCATTAGCTCTTAGTTTAAATAGATACAGATAAAAAAAAATTCAGTGTAATTACTTCTTGCATTAATGCTGTAAAGGACTATATTTAGTCAACTTCTAAAAAGCTGTTCAACTTACAAAGACAGTCTTAAGAATTCGTTAAATATATTTAGTGCAGTAAACGGAGCGTTTTGGGTATGAATTTTTTTACTGTGCTCCAAATTGCATGGAATTTTGGAATTAGGTTTATCTTACTCTCAAGTTCAAAAGTGGAAACAATTCGGGTTCCGCTACCACCCCCCGGGGGATGACACCCCTTCTCAATTGTGTAATAACAATTTTTCAAATTAAACTAATTATAAGAAAAAAATAGTTTTCAAATATATAAATTCAAATAGCTTTTATAGTTTTTCAAAAAAACTAATACTTTTCAAGTTTCTGCCCACTAAAAATTCATACATTTTTGGCGTTTTTCTTCGTTTTTTTGCAAATATCTCTTAAAATATACATATTAACGAAAATCATGAACAAAATAATTTCAATAAAAATCTTAATAAACCGGTGTTTTGTAAAGTTTTCTAGAAATAATATTGAAGCAAGATTTGAAAGAGCAAAGTCGTTTTTTATTTCGTTCAAGATTTAATTGTTGTATTTAAAGCCATCTAGTGACGAGGTTTTACATTTTATGCATTTCGGTGAAATTGGGTTTTATAGTGCTCAAGATAAGCTTTCAAATGCTGTTACAAGTTTTTTGCGTGTAAAATGAGTGAGCTATCATGCAAATAAGAAGCATATACGAAGTTTTTTCTTTTAAATCATATGGTTTAATGAGCGCCATTTCCACCAGAATTAAAGTAATTCACATTCCATCTAGAATTCACTTCATTATCATCTTGATGGATTCTAGCAGATTCACTACTTTAGTACAAACTATTTTCAGAAAACTCACGATTTTATAAAAACTTTTTTTCCGAATTTTAAAAAATCGAACTTACATTCATTATATCTCAAAAAGAATAAAAGATACGTATAAAAGCAACAAACAACACTGCTGTTAAATTAGCTTCTTTGGTTCCAACCGTTGGTGCCATAAATGAGCATAGTAGAAGAGTTTACCTTCAAACACAGATATGGCTTGGCAACAAAAACATTCACCCAACTGATTGGGAGTGGGTAATGATTAAAGGATTATTAAATCCAATCAAATCTGTAGATCAACCAGCATCACAAGAATTACTAAAAATTATTTTTTGTAACTACAAAAAAGGTTGCTTCATGCGGGTGCCGAAAAGTTGGTCTGTTCTGCAATACAGCTTGTGAAACATGTAGTGGTGATAACTGCCAGAATAGCTCTCCAATACAGCCAGAAGAAGATAGTGATTATAACAGCAATTTCGACATTGAGTAGTTAATGTTGTTTCAGTTTGAAATAAATTATGATTACCTATGGTTTCATTAAATAATTTTTCAATTTGTAATCGATTATATTAACTGTTTTTATTCAAGGGAGTTTTAAGAGTTGAACAAATTACGAATATGGTAATTATTTTAGAGAATTAAAATAACATTCATATCATTTTAAATGTCTTAATTTTCTCAAACAATTCAAATTTTTTCAAACAATTTTGCATCAAGGGGTTGTTTTTAAGAGTCTAAAAAGGGTAAAAAATTTGATAATCAAGATAGAAAACATAAAATATTATTTATTTTATACGTAATTTTTATTATATCATACAAAAAATTTATTTTTAAGTGTTTTTTTTTTCAATTTAGAGGTTGTTTGAAGGGTTTTAGAGTTTATACGGGGTTGAAAATGATTTTTATGCAAGGTATATGTATTAAAAATATTTTTTAATTATACACTATAATATTAAAAACGTTTTGTAGAAATAAAACGGCTCAATGTCCACTTATTTTTATGGGCTCGCAACTCCCCAAGGTGATGGTGGTGAAACCCGAATTATTTTCACTTTTGAACTTGAGGTTAAGATAAACCTAATTTCAAAATTTCATTCAATGCAGAACACAGTAAAAAAATTGAACTGCACTAGAATGCTTGTCATTTCAATAACAATGAAGACGTCACAGGCGATTCTGATCGCTTATTCAAAGTTAGATCTGTACTAAATTATTTTGTTGAAAATTTCAATATTATTTAGAAGCCTAAATAGCAAATATCATTAGATGAAGGCATAATTCCTTGGAGAGGACGAATGTGTTTTAGAGTCTTAAATGATGGAAAAACGATAAAATACGGCATACTCTATATATCATCTGAAATTATCCGAAAAGGTTATCTGAAAATATTATCTGAAAGCGACATAAAATATATTTGCAATTTTCAAATTATGTAATGAGCAGGTATATTCCAATTATACTTTTGTGGTCAGGTTTAATGCTACCTAATGACAGGAAAGATTTATGTTCAATTCTGCTGTAGAATCATATTTTAATGAATTAAAGAACAATCTCTGACATGGTGAGAAAAATAAGAAATCGACACGTATTATAAGAATAATTCAAGATAATATCGATTCTTGCAATGATGAGTTAATAAATGATTGTTCTGTACTACAGAAACTTAATCCTGAGAAAAGCAACAAAAGTTATATTAGAAAAAAGTGTAAGTCAGAAAAAAATAACGAGAAAAAACAATATTAAACAACTAAACAAAGCAACACAGTGCCATTGCAACTAAATGAGGACTTGCAAACTAGAAATTACAACTAACTTTAGATACAACTCAAGATTTGTCAAAGATTGACCAACTTTCTCTAGTTTTCCCATACATTTCGATTGCAGAGGATGGTAATAATGTGCCTAAATTAAAATTAAAAATCTGAATTATTTTTGGGATTTGTAGCAGTATCTGACAGCAGAGCCGAAGGACTTAAAATTGAAATTTTGAATATAATTAATCAATATGAAATCGATTTAACTAAATGTAGAGGACAGGGTTATGACGGAGCAAACGTTATGTCGGGTGTTTATGGAGGGTTGCAAATCCTCATAAAAGAACATGCTTCAAATGCCGATTACGTTCATTGTGCGGCGCACGCATTGAATTTAGTTTTAAACGATGCCGCAAAACATGTCCGTGAAGTGTCGACTTTTTTCGACAATTTAGAAAAAATATACACTTTTTTGGTAAAAGCATACAACGCTGGTCAATGCTAAATCAAGATTCTTCCGAGGAATATTTAGTAACACTTAAAAGGGTATGCCCTACCAGATGGTCTTCAAGGAACGACGCCTTATTAGCAATAAGCAAAAATTATTTATTAATAGTAAAAACTCTGTACAAATTGAATTTAATTTCTAAAAAAAGATGAACGTGAAGAATGTAAGAATTTAATTAACCTTTTAGAAAGCTAGGATTTTTTAGTGCTCGTAACATATTTTTCTTTATTGTTTCAAATTATTAATCCAATTTCGAAAGCTCTTCAGGATGTGAGTAATGACATAACAAACTAGCATACTACTATTAGGAAATCTTTTAAAGAGTCTGCGTGAATTGAGGCATGAAAATTCATTCATTATTTTGTTAAGGAATACTAAGAATTTAGTAAAAGATTGGAATATAAAAACAATTTTTAATCACAAGACGAGAGAATTTTAGACCCTGAATCATACTTTAAAGTAAACGTGTACTATTGCTGTTAAGATATTTTAATTTCTCAAACAAAACAAAGGTTTCAAAACCTTTGTGGCGTAAATAGTATGTTCAGAATATTGCAACCGGAAAAACGGAATATAAAGAAATAATAATTGCTTTCGGAAAACTGACGACAAAATACTGCCAAGATCTATCTAATCTTTGCGATCAATTGATAGCTCTAAAAGCATGGTTAAAATCATAAATCGAAAATATTCGTTCCATTAACGAACTCGCTGAATTATTATTAATAAAATTTAATAGTATTGCATCTATTTTTTGGATGTAATAATAGCTTGCATTTTATTCTTGACCCTTCCAGTTACAACCGCAACTGCTGAAAGGAGCTTTACAAAATTAAAATTAATCAAAAATTACCTCAGAACATCAATTAAACAGGAACGTCTATCAGACCTCTCTCAATTGTCCATAGAGGCAGAAACATTAGAAAAACTAAAAACATCATCAGCTATAAATGACTTAATAAATCAGTTTGCTGAAAAAAAGCAAGGAGAGTGAATATTTAAGTTTAGTTACTTGTAAAAAAAATTAAGAATAATATTCGATGTATATTTGAAGATTTAATAAATAAATGTTCCTTTGATTTTATGCTGAATTTATTAATTTTTTTATGTTTCTTTAAAAATCTTTAGGGGAGCCCCCAAACCAATTTTGATATGGGGCCCCGCAAAGGCGCGCTACGCCCCTGGGTGATTCATACCCTTTACCGAACATAGTGGACATACCGGACCATTTAGGCAATTGTAAGTACTTTTCGACCTTAGATCTCGGTTCTGGCTTCAACCAGATTGCTATGAAAGACGATGACAAGATTAAGGGACCGATTCTGCCGCAATGTTATGATAAGTTCATGTTATGAAGAATTTTCCATAGTAATATAGACAAAAGTTATGCGGTTGGTGTTCAGTCAGGCGAATTTCTCAGGCTTTCTCATACAAAACATAACCTAAAAGCCGCACAAATGTCAAAAAACGATGTTAGATAAGTGTGTGTTTCTGATTCCTCTTAGGTAAGATACGAGTGACGTTGCAGTTTATGTTTAAAACGCCGGAATGAACAGCAAATACATGATATTTCGACAGCATTCAGTATGTGTCATTCGCATAATGTATGGGGAGTCGGAGCGTAACATAGCCATCCGTAACATTTCTCTGTTATGCGCAGAATCGGTCCATAAGACTGCGTTCTCAACTCAATCCGCACATTACCATTACTAGAGAATGCCTTATGGACTCAAAAATGCTCCCGCAACTTTTCAAATACCTATGAACTCCGTGCTCATGGGGCTACAAGGCCTCATATGTTTCGTGTATCTAGACGACATAGTAGTTTACTCGATCACGCAAGAGGACCATTACAAAAGAATTAGAGAAATATTAGATAGATTAAGAAAAAGTAATTTAAGACTTCAACCTCAAAAGTGCAATTTCTTCTGCAAGGAAGTTTACTACTTAGGACATATCATTACTCCCTCCAGCATAAAACAAGATCGATGCGCTAATTCCCAGTCCCTAAAAACCAGAAAGATGTTAAATCTTTTCTTGGTTTAGCGGGGTATTATCGGGTATTTTCCAGAATATCCATACCCCTGAGCGAATTTCTAAAAAAGAGTGCAACTTTGAATATTCGCGCCAGCATAGACACCAATACTAGCAGTCTATGCTTTCACTTGTAATATACTTCATGTAGTCGCCATATTGTTTTATTTGACATGTTTACAAATAAAGAGATATTCGTTCTTATTTTACTGGACTCGGAGGCGTGAACATCGAATTGGTAACAAATATATCCTGACTTAAGGTTAATGGCTGTTATTATTTTATGTGTATATTATATTAACGTGTGATTTGATTTCAGTTAGCCAGAGTTGAGGTATTTAATCTAAGTGATGAATACTGAGTGAATGTAAAAGTTAAGCATCTAACAAAAGGATCATCCATTAATTGGACGGCGTCACAACAAACCGCTTTTGAGTCCCTAAAATCCTTATTGACAAATTTCCCAATTTTGCGATACCCTAACTTCGACCAGATCTTTAACTACTGACGCTTCGGTCTTATTGATTTGCTTGTTTTGGGTGACTAGATGACTTTGGATAGTCTAGGTGATGATTACGTCATAGGTAGTATTTTTATTTTTTTACCGAATGGCAACCTTACATTGTCGCTTTAGAACCGAGTAGGAAAATTACGCGCGCTATTCACTTGTCTAAAATCCTATTTTTGGATCCTGTAGCGATCCTATAGTAAACATTTGTGTTACTGTTGATTCCATTAGCCAAACTTTAATCTTTAAATAAGATGTCGTTTCAAATAGACAAATCCAAGTTATACCAAAAATTGTTTGAAAGTTTTAAGAAATCTCATACAAGTACGAAAGTACAAAATGTACAAAAATTAGTTAACGAAATATGGCGAAATTATAAATTACAAGCAAAGTCCGACAAGGAACTAGATATTATTGTATCTAAGAGAATTGAAGAAGAATTGCAAGCGGCGACTAAGAATAAAGCCAATCTACTACATAAATAATCTTTAAATGCTGTTTTTATTTCATACTTTGTATTGCAGCTTAATAAGAAAATTAATAGAAAGTTTTTATTTTTAACGACTACCTGTAAACCTGCATAAAACTCAAATTATACAGCCAGCTTCAAATTTCAAAAATCAGGAAGAAGATAAAATAAAACCCGGTAATGAATCACAACAGCAATGCGAAAATGATAAAAATGCACATAAACAGAGAGCAAAACCTTCTCATCAAATCTTTCAAACCATGAAAAATAAGATTGCTGTACTCGAAAGGTTCAAAACGCAGTTGCCCAGAAGAAACACAGGGATGGTATGAAAAGAAAGTAGAAGATATTTGTCATGAAAATCCAGAAATAAAAAAGACTATCTCTGAGGGATTCAGTGGGACGTCCTAATCTTGAAAGCAATCGACCATCACTATTGAAAACAATTGCGGATAAAGCTTTATTTGGGAGTGCAGCAGATGATAAAGACGAACGGAATCTATTCGCAGCGTAAAAACTCTTGATGAACTCATACAAGAATTACGTAGAATAGGATTTGATATTAGTCGCAGTGGGACATATCTTCGTTTGATTCCCAGAAAATCTAATTCTGCTGAGGGACGAAGACATGTATCGACAGTCCCTGTTAAGCTCATACGGGCTCAAACTGATCATCACAAGAGCCATTTAAATAGCAAGTTCGCTGAAACATCAATTCATTAATTAGAGAACATAGCATCCATACTTGGACCAGATCAAGTATTTTTCATATCTCAAGATGATAAAGCTCGAGTCCCTACTGGCGTAACTGCGGCAAATAAGCAAGCACCTCTTTTAATGCACATAGAATATAGAATCAAATTGCCTGATCACGATTGGGTAATCGCTGAGCGTCATAAATTAATACCATCTGTTTATGCTGGTATCAAAATCACTTCCAGTATGCTTGGACAACCGCAAGCCGGATCAATCGGATGAAAGTGAGCAAACTCACAACACTGAGCAGCAATCCAAGCAACCCAATGTCATCGCAAACTTAAAATCATGGATTCTGGTTTGATGGACTGAAGACAGTTAATTTGAATTTAATATGTGTACCAAAAATTTAAAATAAGTTTGTTATGTTCGTAAGATTATAATAATTTTGTTACTATATGTTGAATACTATATCAGTAAAATCTATATCCTAAATCTATTTTCTTATTTTTTAAATTATAATTATAACCTAATAATTACAATATTTAAAAAAAACAATATATTAATTGCAAAATGTTTACGTAAGCATGGGGGTAGGGGGTAAGACCTTTGCTCACTGTTGCTGACAAGGGGGATGGGGGGATGTAAATAATTGTAATAAATCTGCTTACGTAAAACTTGAACGATCCCTAAACAAAATAATAGGATATTACCAGAAATCTTCTTTAGAGCGTTACTTGGGCTAAGAGAACTTTGTTTACTCCATAATATTAAAGACTTCGCTTATATTTCTTCTGTAGAAATAAATCAAAGTGTCTATATATGTTTAGATTGCATGTCAAAGGAGGATAAATTACGCATCCTTAAAGAATACCACTCTACCCCTGTTGGAGGTCACCATGGCTATAAAATATCCTTAAAAAATAAACATAAAGTACAATTGGCCAAAGCTAAAAAAGGACCTCAGAAACTGTATTAATCGTGCAAAATTTGCCAGCGTAATAAACTGAACCACAAAAGTAAATAGCCAATGATCATCACGGACACCCGACCAGATCTTTTGAAAAATGTGCGCTAGATCCCTAACAGAAACCATCAGCGGAAATAAGTACATCCTGACTTTCCAGGATTTATTTATTTATTTATTTATTTATTAATTATATAGCCCACAGATTTCTCCAAGAGGACTCAAAAAATACAATTATTATACATATGAATAACAATTAAAATTTATACAAAATTAAAATATATAGTTAGTAACATAAATGGTAAGATAAAATTGCATATATGCAGAATGTAACAATAATATTTATAAACAGAATAAGAAA